>NC_056739.1:1363116446-1363288946 GCF_019279795.1 Protopterus annectens
AAAGGCACAGTTTATTTATTTTCATTGCATTTTAATTTAATGCTGTAACACTGGTTGTAGGCTTATGTATTTTTTGAAACTCCGCTGTAAATTCCACAAGACGTGACTAGACATTTTTACAGCGGACGCTGGAGAATCATTTGGTACAAGATTGTGGTTGTCTTATGTTCAGTTACATTTGTCTTTCAGATAGGTAGGGCTTCAGATATGAACTGATGCCAACAGCCAGCAGCAGGTTTATCCAAAGGATGTGCTAGGAACGAATGGCAAAAGCTAATGGGTATATTTTTGTATGCAGACTTACTAGGACCAGGGTTCAAAGCATCCTTTTTTTTTTATATGCCAAGTGCTTAGTTGGTTATTACAGGTCTGCAGAGAGCAAGTACGAATTCTGGAGTAGTAAAATGCATTTGTTTTGTTTCTCAGGGTATTTGCATCTCCCTTGGGCTCACTGTAGGCCCCTTTGTTCATAGGCTCTTTTTCAAACTTGGAACCTACTGTTCTTAAAGAAATTTGATTGCTGTAAGTTAACCCCATGATGATGTTATGCATATATGTTTTTTTGAAGGACGTTTATGGGTTTCCTTTTGATCGTAAAGGGAAACGTATTCTGCATTCTTGGAAGGTGCTGTATAATGTATAACATTTTCCAGCGATATTTATTTTCAGTAATTGATTTCACCAGCAGTGCATGCCAGTTACAACTTTCAAATCTAAGCAGATTAGGACACCAGTAGAAGTCACCTCTAAACAATATATAAAAAACAGAGTATGAAGACAGTTGGTGAAGCCTTTCTGAATAGCTAAGTTTCCATGTTCTGATAGTACCTTTTCAAAGTTGTTTCAGGTAGTTTGTTCAAAGACTACAGAACATTGCATTGTATTAATCGGTTTACTATCAAATGAATGAAAATCAAAACACCGAATCCCAAAAAGACTGAAAATTCAAAATAGTGAATACATTTGTAATGCAAGGGGCAAGCCCCCCTGCTCCAGTCATGTAGGGGGCTGTGCCCCCCACATCCCCTGCTAAATATATATATCAACTCCACGATCGCACAACAGTAGAGAAGGGGAAAATTCCATCATTCAATATTTTGAATTTTCAGTCTTTTTTGGGATTCGGTCTTTTGATTTTCAGTCATTTGATAGTAAACTGTATTAATCAATGGCTTGATTAGTAAAGTGTATTTAGTGGTACATTGGGCTCCTTGGAGTAAATATATATACATATATATACATACATATATATATATATATATATATATATATATATATATATACGTTCTTTATAATTAGGTGGGCTTCAGAATATACTTTTCTTATTTTAATAGATACTCAGTGATTAAATTTTAAATTATCATAGCTCCAGGTTCTTTAATGACAGCGTTCTTTTAATGATTAGATTGTTTTATTTTGAAAAAGTAATCGATCTATCAATGCCTTTTGCCAAGTCTCACTGACATTAATGGTCAGGTCATTACTATTCTGCTAGGTATGTATTTTTTGCTGACCATCATGGAAAAAAACATGTTTTTCACTTTTAGTATAGTGCCTTTGAGTCATTCCTTGTAACTCGTGTTGGGACAGACAGTTGCTTAACTGGTGTTGTATGTATTTGATTGTATATAGAATGTTATTTAATATTTTTTAATTTGCTGTTTATGCTGTTATATGTGGTGGTGTGAAATGACTTAACAAGGTGCTATCAGTCGTTAAGTGCCATATGAATTAAAAAAAGAGAGAGAGATTCTGTTTAACAAATCCATTCTCATATACTGCTTTATAACCAGCAAATGTAGATCATCGTTGTCACTTTGGATCATACCTCTCAACTGTACCAAATTTCTTGTTTATTACCAGTTTTTGAGGTCCAAATAATGGGGTGCCATGATTCCTCAGTGGCACCCTTCAATTTCCAAGCTTTTCTTTTTAATTTTTCCCCCCAGCTTTTTGGTCTGACATCATCACATGCAGTGTGTGTGTGTGTGTGTGTGTGTGTGTGTGTGTGTGTGTGTGTGTGTGTGTGTGTGTGTGTGTGTGTGTGTGTGTGTAATGCCCCATTTAGGTATACCTGGGGTTACGCAGGCTCAAACAAGAGCAAGAGCCTGAGTTCTCTATCCATACCACCACTTCTGGTTAAAAGAGTTGTAGCTCTCAATTGCACAAATTTTCACAGAATGTCTGGAATGTTTGCCTCATACTTTTGGTCTGTTCCTCTTAAAATTCAGATGGTGTAGTGCTGCAGTGGTAGTGTTGTTGCCTCACAGTAAGAGGTTCTCTGGTTTGATTCTTAGCAGAAGTGCCTGCTGTGTGGAGTCTGCATGTCTTCCCTGTGTTTGTGTGGGTATCCTCTAGGTGTTCTGGCTTCCACCCATGATACAAAGACGTGTCTGGAGCCTCTGCTGAAAACTAGTTTTGTTCCAAGTCAGACTTTCTCAGTAAACAAATGTTAAATAAAAATACAATTTGTGGTTTTCTGGCAAATCAGTGAGAACTGAATTCATTAAATAATGATAGTCATTTAAGTTTCAGTCTTCCTATTTTTCAGGAAACACATGGTAACACATATTTTATTCTAGCAACTTTCTAAGATTATACAAGCAATTTTTAAAATGTGTCCCGGTCCTGGGCCTTTGTCCCCCCAATACATTTTGGCTTTTTCATGATTTATTGTGTTGCACAGTTCTTCAGTGAAAGAGATATTTAGTGTTGTTTATACAAAGTCTACTTGCATTGTTACTAGCACAACAGGTTGTATACTTGCTTTTGATGCAGAAGGCTGTGGGTTCTACTCCCACAGTATGCAGATGGATTGCTGATATTCTACTATGTTGTACTTTAAAGGTAGTGGATGCTGCAGTCCTGTGAATATCCTCCTTTGGAGGAGTTACCTAATAACTATGAACCTGTTATCAGTTTGACACCCAATCCCTATTGAAATATCAGTAGCTTATCATTTTTTTAATGTAACATGGACAGTTTATTCTTCAAGGGCCGCAGACACTTTACTTGTAGATGAAACAATGAAATATAAAGTTGTATGCTAGTAGCAACCTCTTCATTAGTTACAGAACTTTTTAATGAGGAATTATTTAGATGACTTTTACTTCTGCAGAGATTGTGCATATTTACTGATAGTGGTGGATTGTAAATGTTTGAGTAGAATTTTATGATGGAAATGTTCTGAATTGGGAAGTTTTGTCATTACTGCTTCATGCATTTTGTTTCACTGTTTACTGGAAAAATGTTCAAAACAATACATTTAGAATGCTTTCTAACAAGTGTGCTGTATTGTACACAGAATATAATTTAAAGACCCGCGGTGGTGGTGCTGCTGTAGCGTTGTCACCTCACAGTAAGACGCTGTCCAGTTTGATTCTCAGCTAGAGCGTCTTCTGCGTGGAGACATGCGTGAATGGACGTACCTTCGTTTAAGGTTGTGCGTCAGGCCTGGCAAGCCGGTATGTAAAAATCAACTGCCAATCATTAGCAGACTGGAGTTCCGCTGTGGCAACCCCTAACTGGGAAAAGCCGAAAGACACAAACAATCAAGAAGGTGTATCAAAGAACACACGTATGTTTCATGTGCAAGGGGCCTATGATATGAAAACAGCCCAAAGGTAATCTTTATCCACCACAGGCCAGATGCATTTTCTTTGAGTGTGGGTTTCAATGCTGTTTCAATGAATGTGAGTTTCAATGACAGAGAAGTTTTAATGCTAAGTCTGTTTTCATTGTGAGACTGTATTGCTTTGTTTGGCAGATATCTATTAGTGTTTGTGCTATAAAATGTAATATAAAAGTTTTAAATGAAATCCAAATAATCATTGTAGAAGTAAAGCAGTATGCACATTACACTGTTTATGGTAAATGGGGCAAAATAGCCAAGTAATGGGGCATTGGAATGGCCACGGGGGACCCTGGGGCCATATTTTGGTTGACTGTTTTTCAGTTTGTGTTTGAAAGTTGATATCCCACAATTCCATTGGAGTGGTTCTGGTTACATAATTATGCATGCAACTTTTATGTTAATTAGCATACAGATTTGTACCTATTTTTCATGGCCTTTGTCCAGATTTTTGATGTTTCCAGGTTGAGAGGTATGGCTCCCATGGACCCTCCTATCATTGTCTCTAACTGCCTTTAAATAACTGATCTGCTGAATGCAATGTACTAGAACAAGAACATCTGTCAATCTACCTGCTAATATGAATAAACTACTAGAAACTCAAGGAGGGTATCAGAGAGAGAGAGAGAGAGAGAGAGAGAGAGTCTCCTAGATCTGCTAGCTACAGCGATTTTATCTGGATTAATCCTTTGCACTCTGTTTCTTGTTAACCCAGTCACCCTCTGGGTCACAGGTGAAATTCCAGCCCTGACTTGAGTTTTCTGGCTTACCTCTGTTTTCTGTTAATCAAGACCTCAGATGTTTCTTAAGGTTTTATATGTCTGTATCACATTACTAGTTCTCTACCTTACCCTTTGGACTATCCACTGTACCAAGGGTGTTTATAAAGTGTCTATCACCATTTATAGTTCAGTGCAGGCTACAGGGTATCCACATTTTTCCATATTTCAATGACTTGCTTGTCTTTGCAGAGTTTTTTTTCGGTGTCAGGAATCTTTCTTTTATGTGAGCAATCTTTTACAAAAGCTGGGATTCCAAGAGAACATTTGAGAGTCTTTCTTGACCCCTTCACACAGAATTGTGTTTCTTGGATGTCAGCTAGACACATCAGTTCAAACAGCTTGTCTTTCACAGGAAAAAAAAACAGATCTTTATGTAGATCTATTTCTATTGTTTTCCAATCAGACTTTGATAACTGCAAGGGAATACCTCAGGGTTTTATGTCTCATGCCATCTAGGATTCTCATAGTATCCTGGCAAGAATCCACATGAAAAAGATACAGTAGTATCTAAAATCTCTTTGGTCCCAGCATCAACACCCTTTATCTTTTCAAATCCCAGTTCTGGGGTTTGTCAGAAGAGAAAACCTTTGAAGGAGACAATGGATATCCTTTTATCAAGGTCTTGCCTTCTCCTTCCCTGTTCTAAAGCAGTCAGTCACCATTGAAGCTTCTGACTTTGCTTGGAGATAAAAGTGCTGGGAGTGTGGGACACTAAGGACAGGTACAAGCACATGAATATCAAGGAGATGCTTGCCCGATCGAAGAACTCAGCTCTGTGAATCATCTTTTCAAGTAGTTATAGGAAATAACACAGTCATGTGGCATATCAACAAGCAAGCGGCAGAGGACGAGGTTTTACTCCCTTTGCAGATGAGCTATGTTAGCTTGGGATATAGCTTCACAGCACAATCTTACTCTCACTTTACAGGCGTCCTCTATTCCATCGGAGCAAAGTTGTCAGTTGAGCAGGTCCAGGACAGACCCTCATGAATGCAAAGTAGATCAGGGAGTCTTCCGAGATTTGATCCACCTGTGGAGAGTTCCTCAAATAGACCTCGTTGCCTTCTCTCTGAACAACCAACTGGCAAGATTCTGTTCCAGGACTCCATGCAAGAAGGGTTGGAAGACAGATGCCTTTTCTTTTCCTTGGTCAGGAATTTACTGCATGCTTTTCCACCTATTCCAGTAATATCCAAGGTACTTCTGAAGTTACAGAAGTAATCCCCAAGATCATTGCGGTGAATCCCTTTTGGCCCAGGTAACTGTGGTTCTCCTTTCTTTTGGAAATGACTGGGGGGAAATTACCACATGCTTCCTCACAGACTGGATCTATTCACACAAGAATAGGGGTATTTGACACACCGCAACATCAATCAACTTCATTTCACTGCCTGGTTGAAAGGGTCTTAATTCCTTTTAGGCATCTGTTTACAGAGGATGTGCAACACGTACTAGTGAAGGCAAGAAAGCCTGCTACTAGAAAATCATATATTAGCAAATGGAAAAGGTTTTCTAGTTGGGGCCAACAACATAACAAGCACCCATTCAGGGCTGGTTCTCTTGCTCTACAATATTTGTATGAATTACTAACCTATGGCCTGTCTTATTCCTTTGTTAAGGTTAATATATCAGCCATTTCACCATGTCTACCCATGAATCCTCTTCTTTCATTGCAACCTCTTGTCAAAATTTTCTTGAAAGGTATTTTGCATGAGAGGCCTCCACGAAAACCTGTGGCCCCTCTTTGGGATCTTAATTTTCTGTTAGAGATGTTAACACTTGCTCCATTTGAACCAGTTAATCTGTCTGACTTGAGCTTAACATACAAAACAGTTTTCCTGATTGCTCTGATCTCTGCAAGAAGGGTATTTCAGTTACAGGCTCTTAGGGTGAGTCACCGATATCTCATTTTCCACAAGGTCAGAGTTTCTTTGAGAACTAATCTTTCTTTTATGCCTAAAGTGGTATTTGAGATTACTTCAGGCCAAGCTATCCATCTCCCCATTTTCTTTCCTGAACCTAAAAACGAGAGAAAAAGGCTATTCCATACTTTAGATGTCCACACACAAGTCAAATACTATATTGACAGAACTAAATCTTTCATATCTTCTAATCAATTGCTCATTTCTTGTGAAGGTAAGAAGGGGCAACCTGTGTCAAAACAGGCTATTTGCAAATGGCTGTCTAAGGCTATTACTGTTTGTTATATTCACCATAAAAAAACTATCTCAGGAAGTGACAGAGTCCACTTTACCTGAGAGTTGTCTTTATCTATGGCTTTTTGGAAAGGGTTGCTGCTTTGTCCTCTCTGCATTATTTTACAAAGTACTATAGGCTTGATTCCTTCTTTAGGTCCAGATCAAGCTTTGCTAGGATCATACTCCAGGGGATCCTGGGATTTTCTTCTTCCACCTCTCAAATGTAACTAGCTAAAGTAATCTAGCCATGAAGCTAAGGCAACTGCAGCAGTGATCAATATGATGAGCACCATTGTGTAAATAAAATGTATCATAACAGTAGATGTTCGAATGATCACTGCTGCAATAGCTGCTGCCTCCATCACCCTTATTTTTTCTTGTGTTTCTTATGCCAGTGTGTGGACATTTATTTTTTTGTTGCTCCTAGCATTGTCCTTTCGGGGCTCAGAGTCCCTCTCTCTGCTGGCAGGAAAGCTCCGAATGGCTTTGTACCCAGACTTGTTTTTTAGTCCGCTTAGCTCGGGCTTCTTAACAGCTTGGGTGCATGGAGTGTGCCCTGACGTTTTGTAAGCTGGCTGGCTGTTGTATCCTTGGCAGGAGGTAACCTATATAGTTAAGGCTAGTGCAGCAGTGATCATTAGAACATTTGCTGTTATGGTAAGTTTTACTTACACAGCTGTACTTTCTTCTACTTGGAATCATCTAAGTTATGTAAATGGCTCTTTTTAAGCAGTCCTGGATTATTATGTCACCTCATGGTAGAGAGAGAATCATCAGATGAAGGAATGCCATTTCTTTATTTGAAAATCAGATCTTCATTTTTATTGACTTTGGTTCTGAGTATGTGCCAACTCTTGAAGACACCGGCGTCACATGGTGGTGGTGGCATGTTCACTTTGAGTTCATAGTGCAGACATGGGTAGAACTGTTTTCCTGGAGCGTAGCACTTTGGAAGTCATTTGCCTGCTTTTATTAAAGGAAAACAATGTGCTCTATGCAAGACTGCTGTACACTGTTTTGGGATTCTTCTGCTGTCCCTATTGTTATACAACTGCGGAGTTGGCATATATTAATTTGAGTTGTGAGGTGTTTGCTCACCATATGGAGGGTGCAGGGCATCTTCCCACTGCAGAAAATAGAAACCTATTTTAATGTGCTCCATTATATAGAGTGCAATGGCAGAATTCACTCTTTTGGGATTGAGATGTTATGAGTCAAAAAATCTTGTTTTAGTTTCTCTTAGTAGAACACCCATATATGCAACATTTCATTACCTAGCCCTCTACCAAAAGCAGACACATTCAAGATTGCACTAGAGTGGAAAATAATAAAATAAATATACATCAAAAGGTATACCATGATTATCTAAGTGTATAGGATCCTTTTAGTTATTCTTTCCCTAAACACATATTTTTAATCATGCAAAACAGGCATTGCAACAGTCATTCATGATGGTTTATCCATTCATAGTGTGGATTTGTCACAAGGTTTACTGTGATATATTAAATGTATGACACACAAATATGGGTAAGCCCTCAAGAAAGCCACACTCTAGACTGTCTTATTGTGATTAAATAAACTTTTGTGGAATTCAGAATTTATATTTGTTTTATCATATATCATTTCTCATGCACAGGTATGCCACAGAATATTTTGACATAGGTCTTGTTTTAACTAGTATTGTGGCAAGGCACAGAAAAGTAATAGATTGAGTGTAGTCAAATATTGTGCCATAAAAGCAAACAGCATGCTATAAAATCAAAACCTGCTCTTACAAAATATTTCTTTATGTCTTGGATCTGCATCTGAGAGCTCACTGCATTTATTTTGATTAAAATCTAGTATTCATTTTCCCTGAGATTGCATGACTTGCAGTTGTTGTATTTAAAGTCATATAGGTGTGAGAGGATACAGTCCCCACATATGGTGTTTATGGGATTTGTCCCACTGAATTTTTTATTTTTTTTTTACTTTACTTTATTTTACAGTTTTGTTATGGTGATTATAAGGTTTTGATGTTAAGACAGTCATGTGAGCACATCTGACAAGGTGTCATACACCTGCAATGCACTAAGCTTGTTTTTTTCTTCTCTTTGTTTTCATGAATGAATTTCCCCTTATAATGTAAACAAGAAGATTGTACAGAGGTAGAGAGAGAGATAAAATAGATGGTGAACTGCAAGTAGATAGACAAACTGATAGATGGATGGTGGTAATGCCATAGTCTGAGTTCCATTGATTAGCACTGCAGTGATACCAAGAAGTACATCGTTTCTGGCCTTGATGGATATGACAAATTCATACTGAAAGCCTGAATTTAAGATTAACATCAAATATGTCTTTCTAGAGAGATTGAAAATTTTAAAGACAGTAACAACTGTACAAGAAGCATTTTGTATTAGACACACCTGCTTTAAGGTTTCAACTTCATAAACTGTTATTAAATTGTAGCTGTGACGCCCCACCACTGGCTCAGTAATCAAGGAGCCTCAGTCCTCACCACTAGCACCAGTGGGGGATACACATTTGGAGGATGACAAGTACACACACAGAAAAGTGCAATTTCCCTTAAGAGCACACAGAGACCACAGTCAGTCTGGGGCTGGTTTCTCCCTTTTTCTCAAGATCCCCAATAAGACTCCACACTGGCACAGCTATAGGGTTGAGATTTTAGTTGAGTGGCCAAGCCAAGACCTCCAGCACCCTCTCTGTCCAACCAGTGCTTCATGTCCCTGCCCAAGTAGCTGCACACACACACTCTGTGGTTTGATTATTACATGCACACACACCTGGGAAAGGCTGGCACAGGTTCACTAGCTATGCTCCCTTCTGCCCAGACTATAAGGTAGTTATTACTGCCACTAGACATGTCCATATATTTAATAATAAATAATAAAAGAAAAAGAAAATAGTCAGTAAATAATCACAGTTACATCAGAGTTCAAAAACACAGGAAATATTTAAAACAATATTGCAGGACAGTCTCAGATAAATAAAGAAAACATCTAAGCTATGCTTCACTATATTCCTGACTCTATCTAAGAGAAATTACTGTAGCCTAGTTAACTTACTTACAGTGCAGCAAAGTAGATGGGGTGAGCGGATGTTCTGGTCAGGTCAAAGGCAACATACAAAATGCTCAGTCTCAATCTTAGAGAGTTCTCAAATTAATATCCCAAATAATACTGTTGGGATACTTCCAGAATGATAATATTTGTTGTCATCTGACTATCCCAGGTAAACCCCCCTCACTGATGCATCTGGTAGCATTTAGCATCCACCTGCAAAAACACATAAACAAGGGCCCTTCTTAGATCTAAGGCAGATCCGGGAAGTCATAAAACAATAAACACTTCCAAGACAATACAAAAAAACTTCTAGTTTTAGACGTGTCTGTAACTGCACTGAAACTGAAAGATAACATCTCTTTTGTTTATGGCCCGGCCATTAAGTACTTCAATCTCAACTATTCTTCTGAAGTTTTGCATGTTAATCTCCTATGTTTCAGTCTCTCCTGTTAAATTCCATACATAATAATGTATATACATTTCTGCTCAGTATTTTACAAAATATCTCTTCAGCACACGTCTGTACAATATACTTACAGTTCTAATACATCTGTAACACATGCCAGGATATTGGCAATATCCTTGGGATCAGTATATTTAATGCCATTCTGTTGTAGCTCAGAGCAGATCTGAGCATTGCCATTTAGATTCTTGACATAACTATAGAATGCCTTGTGGTTGTCTTTGGAATCTTTGGCAATTTTATTTTCGTAACTAGCTTTTGAGGATTTTATGAGGGATCACAGCTTCTTACTGAGGCTGGTGAGGGAGTTTTTTGTATCCTGGGATTATCCTCTTTACTGCAACAGTTTCTTCTTTCTGTTGTATAGCTTGTTTATAGCAGGGGACCACCAGATTGGCTTCCTTTTTTTGGAGAAGAGCATCTTGGTTCTATTTGGGATGGCATGATTCATGTACAAGTGGATGTGCTCGTACAGTGCCTTAGTGTAGGATTCTGCAATCAAACTTCCAGATCCTGTCTGCATGGGTGTCATGAAGTTTGTCACTTCTGACTTCAGTAGCATGAAGTTGGCTTTGGAGAAGTTTTTTAAGGAGGTTTCCTTACTGGGGGGTGGGGGTGGGATGTGGATGTCAAGGGTGATTTGCTTATGGTCAGACCTGACCAATGAGGGGGTGACCACTGGTGTGGAGCATCTATCTCCATCTTGGTAATGACCAGATCTAGGATATTGGAGCCCCTGTTGGGACAATGGATTAGTTGATCCAGGGCGTTGGAGTTTATGAATTCCAAGAACCGTTGGGAAAAGGAGTTGGTACCGGAGTAGTTTTCCCAGTTAATGGCAGGGTAGTTGAAATCACCCAGTATTAGGGTGTTTGGTTGTATCTTAATATTTTCCAGTATGTTTAGAAAGGTGTAGTGAGAATCTTGGGGCATAGTGGGGGATCTGTAGCAAGCTACAATTTGGATTGCAGTCTTACCTAGTGTTAGTTCCACCTGCAGAATTTCAGATGCATTGTGTTGGGCAACTAGCCTGGAGGTGTGAATATCCTTGGGGAATATGGACACTCCTCCACCTTTAGTGTTTCACTCTTGGTTTTGTGGCCGAAAAGTGTGGTAAGAATTGTAGCCTGGTATTGCAGGGGTGCTCTCTGGAGCCTTGAACCAGGTCTCAGTTACTGCACAGATATCGATGTTCTCCATTTTTAGGAGTGAGAACTGAAAGAATACTCTGTTCTATTTAGTAGATACTGTCTTTTCAAACTATGGCTAGCATGATTATTAGCTTGAATAAAAGCTGCAAGAATTATATGAAATATAAAGGGTTAATTTAGAAATAGTATAAAATGCTGAAAATTAAGTAGTAGTAAGTATGATGGCATAGCTTAGTTAGATTTTGGCATCCATGTAAAGGAGTATGTTATTGAAAAACAAAGTCTGTAAAAATAACTACGCAGATGGCAGCTGGAAGGACATCAACGAAGTAAAGAGATGTAACGTCAAGCAAGATAAAGTTGGAACATCAGATAGTGCTGGAACACCACATTTCAGATAACTGAGTTTCCTTGGATCACCGAGCTTAAATCAAGGACAAATCATAAATTAGAAGAACAAAGAAAAACTGTTATACAAAGAAAGAACTGTTTTACATCAGACTTTGAGAAAAATACCAGACCTTTTGGTATAAATGTGACTGTGCATAAACAAGCTGTGGGTATTTGCCATAGAGAGCTGACAGCATCTCTGTTACATACTTGTAGATCTGAAAAGAAAAAATGTGAAAGTAAAGCGTATTAATTGAAACAGTTATCTTTGTATATTTATTGTACTCAGTGCAATACAGTAATAAGACTAGTTGATTACAATAAATAGTTAACTAAACTGTGGCATGTATGCATGTAAATGTAAATAACAGCAAGAACTCAACAGAAAGACGTCATAGAATTCTTCACTGGTGAGCCACAGTTGACGGACCGAATGGTTTCTTATTGTGACAATTACAGCTTCTTTTTTATTTTATTCAGTTAGTACATTCTGTTCCAGTGCAAACATTTGCCTCCTCCTTCTGTACAGTATCCAGTAGCACAACAGTGCCTCTCTGCAAATTCCACAGGTCCTGCACATTTCTACAGTTTAATCTGCCAACTGTGATTGACGTCCTTTTCAGACAGTCAACGAGGGACTTTCCACACTTTCTCGATGGAAGATTTGGCCACCTTCCACAACAGAAACTGGTAATTCTCTTTTTGTTTCTCATTCTACAGCATGGATGCCATAAGACAGAAAAATATTAAATGTAAGACTACCTTCCAGGTAGACAGTAATGACAGTCCAGCACATATATGGTCAGGGTTTAAAGACTGGTATAAACAGAACTGTAGCACATGCAGTACTTTATTAGGTAATGTTGATGTTAATGCTTTGTGCAAATGGATTTTTATCTATGACTGGAACATGTCTAATGTCAAAACTTATAAGTACAGACCAGTTTGTGTGTTTTGTAACAGTGATGCTAAATCTATTTGTCTAATGTGCCACAGAAAGGTTGTTACACAGGTTACATCTAGGGATAAGTCCCCTGACATACAGCCCTTATCTTCTCCTCTGTATCCTGATCCAAATACACTTCTAGGTTCTCCTGTATGTACTGTTGAAACCCTTTTAAAAGACATTACTGATTTCAAAGATAAACTCTTACAAGACCCAGACATTGATTTGGTAACACCTTTTGTTACTTATTGTTCAGATTGGAGTTCAGCTTTATCACCAGATTCTAAACAAAAGTTAAACAAACAGTTTAAAAAATTTTAAAGGGATAGTCAGACAGAGTGGAATAATCTTCATCAGACTATGGCAACTTTGTTATCACAATGTTTGGGTAGCCTAGAGGGACAGTTTCAAGCACTTGAACGTAAACATAACACTCTCCAAGACTGGGAAGCAAAGTTTGCTGTGCTTACACAGGAATTACAGGCAGAGAAGGATAAATCTGCACATTATGACACACTGCAATTTGAACTCCAGCAGTGCAAAGAGCAGCTACAGAAAGAGGTGGAGGATGGGTAAGCTAAAGATCAAAAGTATACACAAATGCAGTATGATTTAGAGAGATGCACAGAACAGTTCAGGGCACTAGATGAACAACTGAAGGTCTTATGAGACCATCTTCAAGAATTAGAAGCTGCAGCAGGGGAAATGTCAGGCAGACCATAGACATTATAGGGCAGCAACACCAGCTGATTTTTATCAAAAATCAAGAGTGTTACAGACCCTCCCCAAATGAAATGATAAAAAAGGTATATTTTACGACATGTTAGCTTGTGAAGAATGGTTTAATTACACTGCAGGTGCAGATGCATGGAATGATTCTTTGACCAAATGTTTTTGGACATTTATTCCTAAGTGTTTCAAAACATTTATTCAGCTAAAAACTATCCTCTTAACACACAGCTGCAACAGATGGCAGTAGTGTTACAGGCATTTACACAAGGTCATCCATTAACTATTCGGTTGTTAGATCATTTTAATATTACCATTTCAGACAAAATGTTTGAACAGGCAGATCACTTTCAATTGGCATATCAGGTAGTGTTTAATAAATCTGACGGGGTTCATGGTGAAGTGAGAGAAAAATGTAATAAACTTCTAAAACACAGTCAGAGTGAGTTCAAAAAGTTCAGACAACATGTGCAAACACTTTTTCAAAACTGCATGAGAGCTTTAAAGTCAGCAGAACAAAATATTGACAAATATAATCTGGTTAGTAAGGAGTTAGAGCAGCAGCAGTTAACTAAGCTGATAAGAAATAATTTACGATGTACTATTCTACATTTAGAAAATTGTTAAGCGTACACAGCACAAACTTTCATTCAGTTAAAGCAAGGAACTTAAATGGTGATTTTAAAACCATTTCATATAAAAAAAACAGTTCAGTGGCATAAAAATCAAATAAGAGTAGTTAAAAGCATTAAACACATGACGTCAAAAGACTGTCATGCATGTATTTTCTTTTCATCTAAAGTGCAGCAAAAGGCAGACAACTGCAAATGTAAATCATGTAAATATATCTGTTTTAAACATGTGTTAGTTAAGTCAATATCTCTATTGTTTCTTACAATATTTTGTAATTGTATAATAGCATAAAAAGTAGCACAGACTCCAGCAAAAGCAGTATTCAAAAGCAATATTATGCATAGTTAGGCAAGTTAATGTTTATTACAACTGCATTCTAATATCAAGTTGCAAGTATATTAACAAATGACTGAAGTACGAGTAAGTGCTAAATGAGTTATGGGTTAAGCGTCTGGAATCCACAGAAAGAAAAAAAAAAGTATGTGAGCTCAAATCTTTCCAGAATGAAATGGGTAGTTACAAAAATGTTGCATAAAGTCAAGGAAACAAGACTGGTCACCAGGCCAAATGACTTATGTTTTTCTAAAACGTTATTGTTAAGTATTCACGTACAACATTAAGCAAAAAGCACAAAAGTCTACAAAAATCTTGTTTAGTAATTGTAATAAGATGTCACAATTGTGCATACGTCATTAATAATCTGTTTGCATGTAAATACTGCGAGTACAGTCAGTACATGGGCTATAGTATGCAGTTAAATTATGCAGGTCCCTTTACAAAAAGGGAGGGTACAAATAGCTAGTTGTGATAGTAAACGTCTTTTCAAAATGAGTAAAAGCAATTCCTATTACAACTTTGACAGTATAAGCAACAGCAAAAGCGTTAAAAAATGAGCAAATATGTAAGACCAAAGTGTCACAGTCTAGATAACTGCCAAAAGGCAAGCATATTCTCACAGCATAAAGCAAATAAACAATACTGCAATAAAATGATGTATATTACAGGGGAAGGGCATACTTTCAATTTTACACTGTGCAAACAGTACTGCAAAATATATGTAATTAGCAGGCTTCAGATTAATGCTAAGTTTAAAAATTAGATTGAGTGTACATTACAGCCATGTAAATACAAATGGAAAAAATCTGTACAAGCAAGTGTATTCTGTATAGTATATAGTAAATGGTTCATGTATGTAAATAGAGTAACAAGTCAAAGCCTGACATTTGTGACATATATATATTTTTTTTCAAAAAACAAGACTGTAATGCCTTTGCAATAAAATCCTCAAGCATTGTCAATAAATTACTGTATAGGACATCGCTGTATAAAGTCATATTCAGATTCATCCAGTTTTAATAGTAATGGTTGTCATCATTGTGTTGACAAAATTAAACTGTGTTAACTTGCTGTATTAAAAGAAAACTAAAGGTTTTGTTTCCCAATGTGTTTCTAGTTAATAGCAATATAACCTGACTGAAAAGGAATACTAATGTAGACAGTTTGTATTTAAAATAAAATACAAAAAAATGAGCTACAGACAAAGCTGATGTTAAAAAATGAGTACGTGTGGTGACAACTATTTAGCAGATGGAGTCCATCCACTAGCTGGGTAAGACGGTTCACAGAACAGACTCATTATGAGCACAACATCTGTGTAGGCAAAGTCATGTAAACATTATTGTTAAGTATTCACGTACAGCATTAAGCAAAAAGCACAAAAGTCTACAAAAATCCTGTTTGGTAATTGTAATAAAATGTCATACTTGTGCATTCATGTCATTAATAATCTGTTTGCAAGTAAATATTACACCGAGTACAGTCAGTACATAGGCTATGGTATGCAGTTAAAATAAATTATGCAGGTCCCTTTACAAAAAGGGAGGGTACAAATAGCTAGTAGTAACAGTAAACATATTTTCAAAATGGGTAAAAGCAATTCCTACTACAACTTTGACAGTATAGGCAACAGCAAAAGCTTTATAAAAATATTTTCTGTTTTTGAAAATGGCCAAAAATAATCAAATCAAAAAGCAAATGTGTAAGACCAAAGTGTCACCGTTTAGCTAACAGCCAAAGGGCAATCATACATTCAATTCTTAAGGCATAAAGCAAATAAACAATACTGCAATAAAATGATGTATAGTACAGGGGGAAGGGCATACTTTCAATTTTACACTAACTGTGTAAACAGTACTGCAAAAGGTGTGTAATTAGTAGGCTTCAGTTTAATGCTAAGTTTATGTGTTTTTTTTTTTCAAAAAACAAGACTGCAATGCCTTTGCAATAAAATTCTCAGGCATTGTCAATAAATTACTTATAGGACATCACTGTATAAAGTCGTATTCAGATTCATCCAGTTCTAATAGTAATGGTTGTCATCATTGTGTTGACAATGTACAACTGTGTTAACTTGCTGTATCAAAAGAAAACTAAAGGTTTTGTTTCCCAATGTGTTTCTAGTTAACAGCAATATAACTTGACTAACAACTACATACTAATATAAACAGTTTTGGATTTAAAATAAAACAGAGAGAATGTATACAGTGATAGATATGTTTAAAATGTATAAATGCATGTGCACATCTATTTGCTGGTTAGATGCATATACACATCTGTTGCTATAATATATGTGGAAATAATATAGTTAGTTAAATACATGTATTTCTGTTTGGTTGTTGTTGTTGTTGTTGTTGTGTCTTTCGGCTTTTCCCGGTTAGGGGTCGCCACAGCAGAACTCCGGTCCGCTAATGATTGGCAGTGGATTTTTACATGCCGAGTTGCCAGCGCTGATGCACAACCTTCAACGAAGGTACACCCATTCACGCATGTCTCTACACAGAAGACGCTCTAGCTGAGAATCGAACAGGACAACAACTTACTGTATTTCTGTTTGGTATCATACATATATTCTGGTACAGCTTGAGACAAGCTGAATGTTCAGTGTCTGGAACATGCTTCAAGGACTATAGATAAAAATGCAGCTGCGAGACAATGCACTCAGCATTAAACACAGGCATCTGCATTTCATTTGCATCATTCTGAACATCAAAACAGAGGGAATTACACTATTTCATGAATAAAACTTAGAAAAATGCTGCACAAAATAAAACACGACAATTTCATTTGTAAAAAGCATACAGCATATACGTTTGAGAAGAACACAAATATAACAGCATGGTTAACTAAACAAGGTCAGGCATATATAAAAGTAGAGAAAAAAATCAGTCTGACATAAACATTTCAGTAAACAGCTCTGTCTCTATTAGATGCTGTACATTACCTCAAAAATGTAACAGGTCTGACAAGGGAAGACATCATGCAAAAAATGTCACAGTGTGTAGACAATAACACAAAAACAGATCAAATGGTAAAAATGCCATCCACTTATACTATGATAGGACAACAATACCAATATTACATTTCCAAGTTTTAAATATACCAAATGCAAATTTAAGAGAGCTTGGTATGAAAACTAGTAAACAAGATATCTCACAGATTGTACATTTACAAGCACAAAAAAATCCTACTATTTAGTAAGTCATTACAAGTATCTTTGGTAGACAGATTACAATTTAGTACTAATGTATCTAAATTTGTAAAGTGAACAAAATGTGTAAATTGCCTTCAAATTTCAAAATGTTTGTTAAAGTGGCACCACAGTTTGTATGTGTAGTTTCAAATAACCCAGTATTAATAGTAAAAGAAAAAAAAACAAAAGTTGACACTGCCCATAATTGGTGGGACATATTCAGAAGATGGTCATCATCTGGTACCAAATTGCTAAATTAGTTAATACATCCTGTGTTAATAGTTTTAGGGGAAATAATAATAATGACAGCTTGAAATTGTTTTATATGCTGCAGGTTACAAATAGTTGCAATAACTCAACAAGTTATGATTGTAAATATGAGCAAAGTGGTAAATGCCGTAAATTGTGATGCTAATAAAACAAATGCAGTCTTTTCTTTAATTGAAGTTTAGTCTGTTCCTCAAACAAATTAAAAAAATGGGGAACTGAAAGAATACTATGTTCTATTTAGTATACACTGTCTTTTCAAACTATAGCTAGCATGATTATTAGCTTGAATAAAAGCTGCAAAAATAATATGAAATATAAAGGGTTAATTTAGAAATAGTATAAAATGCTGAAAAATAAGAAGATAAGAAGTAGTAAGTGTGCTGGCATAGCTTAGTTAGATTTTGGCACCCATGTAAAGGAGTATGTTATTGAGAAACTAAGTCTGTAAAAATAACTACCCAGATGGCAGCTGGAAGGACATCAATGAAGTAAAGAGATGTAACATCAAGCAAGATAAAGTTGGAACATCAGATAGTGCTGGAACACTACGTTTCAGATAACTGAGTTTCCTTGGACCACCAAGCTTAAATCAAGGACAAATCATAAATTGAAGAACAAAGAAAAACTGTTATACAAAGAAAGAACTGTTTTACATCAGACTTTGAGAAAAATACCAGACCTTCTGGTATAAATGTGACTGCGCATAAACAAGCTTGGGTATTTGCATAGAGTGCTGACAGCATCTGTGTTACATGCTTGTAAATGTGAAAAGAAAAATGTGAAAGTAAAACATATTAATTGAAACAGTTATCTTTGTGTATTTATTGTACTCAGTACAATACAGTAATAAGACTAGTTGATTACAATAAATAATTAACTAAACTGTGGTATGTATGCATGTAAATGCAACTAACAGCAAGAACCCAACAGAAAGCAGTAAAAAGAATTCAAGAACCATAACCTGCTGCCCTACAGCATACTCTCTAGTTTGAGCATTCCTGTCATACCAGACCTTTTTCTGCTAATGAGCTTCTGCCAGGTTCTCCTGGGCCAAGCCCATGAGTTCACTCAGCCCTGTCTTGAGGTTTAGGAGATACACCACAACAGACTCCGTGTGGGATTCACACACACCCTACCACTCATCATGAATCAAATCCAGAGGTCCCCGCACTCTATGCCTATACAGCAACTTGAAGCGTGAAAAACCTGTGGATTCTTGGGGCACCTCTCTGTAAGCAAACAACAGATGTGGCAAAATATTTGTCCCACTCCCTCTTAAACTGGTCTGCAAATGCCCATAGAGTGCAGAGTTTAATCTCTCAACAAGACCATTAGTCTGGGGATGGCAGGGGTGGTGGTCTTTAAATGCTTCACCCCACAGTGCTTCCATAGACAAGCCAGCTGGTCTGACATGAAATTGGCACCTCTGTCAGTCAGTATTTCTTTTGGGAAACCTACCCTGCTGAAAATCTCTAACAAAGCATTTGCCACCTTTTCTGTCTCAATGGAGGATAGGGCCACTGCTTCACGGTATCTGGTAGCATAATCTACTACTACTGCTAGGATATAATTTTTCCCTGTGGAACTTGGGGTTCTCAGAGGCCCCACAATATCCATAGGTACCCTCTGAAATGGCTCCTCAATCACAGGCAATGGCATCAAAGGAGCTTTCACCTTGTCTCCAGACTTGCCTACTTTTTGGCACTACTCACAGGTCCTGCAGTACCCTGTTACATCTCTGGAAATCCCAGGCCAATAAAAGTTCTGCATAATACATCTCTTGGTATGTTTATGCCCATATGACATGCAAAGGGAATATCATGGGCTATGGCTAGAAGTGCCAGATGGTAGGCTCTGGGCACTACCAACTTACCAACTGCTGTATTCTTTTACCCTCTAGCCCTCCCTCATAAGTCCACTAACTATACAGTAACCCTTTGTCCCAGTATACAGAGTCCCCCTTCCCTTGAGAATCAGGTGCCTCCCTGGCTACCTCCTAGGCCTTGTAATGTAGGGTCTCAGAGATGCACCTGTCTCAAGTCTCTCTTTGTAACCCTTCCCAGCTCTCCTTCCATATGAAGTCTGGTAATCTCTGACAGTGGTGCCTCACTGTCAGCCTGGGTACTACTACTCACCTCTACCCTTGCAGTCACTCTGTCCAAGGGAACACCAGTACCCACAAGCAGCTGTGGGTCACCTTTAGTCTCAGTGCTACATGGTAGCTCCCTCTCTGAAGTAACCACCGCACCAGTCCTGGATTCATGTCTGCAGTCTGTCTGGGTCCCCCCAAGTTACCAGATCCACATGGTTGCCTCCAAGCCTGACTTTATGTAACTGCATGCACACAAAATACTGTATTATGAGAATCATTCCCTATCAGGACATCTGCAGGGATATCCTCAAACACACCTACTTGCTTGCTTCCTTTTCCACTCTTCTAGTCAAGGTGAACCCTAGCCAAAGGTATTTGGAATGGAGTCCCTCTTAAAGCTCTGACTGGAGTATACTGTCCAAGCAAGTAGTGCTCCTGTTTAACCATTGTAGGCTTCACAATGTTTAGGTCAGAGGGTGTCTCTCTGTTAGCAGTGGCCTTTTTCCCATCTACTAATATAGGATATAACCTCTTGTGGTAGTTTGGTACCCTTGTCTCCAGACAACTCACTGCTGGCATTCTGGCATTCCCACTTACTGGCTCTCCCACCTTTTGTTTCCCATCTTGTTTCCATGGACATCTATATGTTCCATGGTCCCACTGGTTGCATTTAAAACATTTACCCCTTGGTCCTGGACATGTATCTGGACTAGTGGCTTTGCCTGCTACTGGTGGACTCTGTTAGAGTGGTCTAGGCTGCCCACCATGGGTTCCCTTAGACCCACAAGCAGCAATGGGTATCCCTTTCCTGTGCAGTGATGCCTTGCTTGCTAGGTATAGGTCTCCCTTCTTCCCCAACTCATCTGTAGTAGTGCATTGTCTGTCAGCTAACCAGATTCTAATGTCCTCAGGGAAAGTGCTAAGGGCTTGTTCCCTCAACAAAATATTTGCCAGCCCTTCAAAAGTGGTGACCTGGAACCCACTCATCCACCTATGAAAATAGGTGCGTATTTCAGCAATATATTCACACACAATTTCATCTGCCTTGCAGCTATCCTCACAATACTTTTACCTATAAGCTTCAGGTGTTAACTTAAAACACTCTAACAGACAGTTTTTAACAGTATTATAATTTAAGCAATCAGTATTAGACAATTTAGAAATAGCAGTTACAGCTTTACCATTGGGTTCAGAAACTTGGTCAACATTATACTCTTTACATACCCTTTCAAACATATGAATAAAGCTGTCAAAATTATCACCCTTTGTAAATTTTGGAAGAAATTTACTGACCTTTATTGCTTCTGGGGTTTGGTTACTGCCTTCTCCATTACCTCCATGACCCTGACAAAGAGTCAACATCTCCTTTTCATGTTGCCGCTGTCTCTCATTCTCCTCAGCTTCCAGACATCACAGTTTCTCATTTTCCTCAACCTGCAGACATCTCAGCCTCTCATTCTGTTCAGCCTCCAGGCATCATAGTCTCTCTGCTGATTCTATTTCTAAACATTTGGCCTCCAGTTTAAGCCTCTTTAACTCCAGACAGATTTTTAAGTCCTCTGCAGAAAGGATGAACTACCTATTTTCTGAGAGTTGTATATCCCCAAGGCCAGTCTGATTGTCCTCCTGGTTGCTACTCTGTGATGCAGCTGTGATTAAGGCTGCAACCATCTCTGCTTTAGCTAGGTTGGCATGTACCAGTCCTTTGTCTTGGCACATCTCAGCTAACTGGCTCCTTGTCAGCTTGCCATACTCCTCTGCTGAGATCCTTGCCTGCTCTCCCTGGCTAAGTTAACAAAAAGTAAAACTACTGTGATGTGAAACTCTGAATGTTCACTGTGCGGCTGATTGAGAGTACAAACACCTTCCTTAGTGGCCACTGTTTACAGACTACAGGAATTTGATATCTACACCACTGAATCCCAATATGTGGATATCCCACCACTGCTCACCAATATAATGTGACATACCACCACTGGCCCAGTAATCAAGAAGCCTCAGTCCTCACCACTAGCACCTGTGGGGGATGTACATTGTGAGGATGACAAGTACTCAGACAGTAAAGTGCAATTTCCCTTAAGAGCACACAGAGACCACAGTCAGTCTGGGTCTGGTTTCTCTCTCTTTCTCCAGATCTCCAATAAGACTCCCCAGTGGCACAACTATAGGGTTGAGATCTCAGCTGAGTGGCCAAGACAAGAACTCCAGCACCCTCTCTGTCCAACCAGTTCACTAGCTATGCCCCCTTCTGCCCAGACTGTAACGTAGTTATTACTGCCACTAGCAACGTCCTTGTCAGCTGCTTTAAGGCCCTTAACAAAGGGTGTCCAATCTTACTGTGTAATGTTACTATTAATCCAAATGGTAGTTTGACCAAGAACAAGGCTATTAGGAATGGCCTACACAGTGTCACCAAATACATAAATATGAAAGTACTCTTAGAACTTAAATATGTCTCACAAATATCAGCCACAATGAAAGGTTTAAATATATTTAATAATAAATAATAAAAGAACAAGAAAATACTCAGTAAATAATCACAGTTGCATCAGAGTTCAAAATCACAGGAACTATTTAAAACAACATTGCAGGACAGTCTCAAATAAATAAAGAAAACATCTAAGCTGTACTTCACTATATTCCTGACTGTATTTAAAATAAATTATTGTACCCTAGTTAACTTACAGTGTAACAAAGCAGATGTGGTGAGTGAATGTTCTTGTCAGGTCAAAGACAAATTAGAAAATGCTCAGTCTCTCGGAGAGTTCTCAAATTAATATCCCAAATATTACTGCTGGGATACTTGCAGAATGACATAATTTCTTGTCATCTGATTATCCCAGGTAACCCCCCCCCCCACTTATGCATCTGGTAGCATTTAAGTATCTACCTGCAAACACACATAAACAAGGACCCTTCTTAGATCTAAGGCAGATCATGGAAGTCATAAAACAATAAACACTTCCGAGACAATACAAAAAACTTTTAGTTCTAGACATTGTATCTGTTATTGTACTGAAACTGAAAGATAGCATATCTTTTGTTTATGGCCCAGTACTTCAATCTCAACTATTCAGTCTCCTCTGTTAAAATATCATACATCTAAACAGTTACAATAGTGCATATACATTTCTGCTCGTACTTTACAAAGTATTTCTTTTGGACGTCTGTACAATATGACATACAGTTCACAAATGACACACAACCACTTACAAAATTCCAGATAGCTAGGCTGGCAGTATTTTCTTCTGTCACACTTCTATATAACTCATATTAATATTCACAAATGACATACAATTATTTACAAAATTCCAGATAGTTGGGCTGGCAGTCCTTTTGTTACAGTAGCCAAAACATTTTTTTTCTGCTATGAGCTGAAAGAAATAGAGGAACTTAGTTGCATCTGAAAGGGGAGTATGAGGGTTTTATTATTGCGCATTCTTGTTCACTTTGAGCTAAATATATTTAGAACCTACAAATTATTTAGTATATATGGCGTATAAGAGGTTGGGTAACGCTACAGTGTGTTTCACCTGGAAAACAACTGCAATAAAATTAAAGTATTAGAATTAACAGTTAAATATTTAAGCTGTTTATATTTTAAAGAGGACCTGGAAACTTGCAAGGCTGCATTTTTCAGCTGTGCAGCAGTGACCACTAAAACAGAATCTGGCACTTGCAGTTTCATTTTATTAGGAAGAAAATTGAGCTATTAATCCAGAATATAGCATGTCTGAATGACAGAGTTAGATTTTTATAAGTATTTATAGTACTGAGTAAAGCAGGCTACCAAAGTGAATAAATTATTCTCATCCAGCCAGTTTATGAGCTGTACTGACCGAGTAGTTTGCCATTATTTCATTTTACTTCTGCCTTTATACTGGAAAGCACAATATATTAAATAGCTCTTTTTTTACAAGCAACCAGCTACGCAGCATTAATACAGAACAAATGGTTAATAGCAAACTAAGGACAGATACATTTTGGTTTTATTTGACAATTACTCTATATCAGTTTCCTTTTACAGACTAACTCAGTGAAGTAAGATTTTGTAGTTGCTAGAATTACCTGATGATTAAATGTCAGTTTGTAGCTTAAGTTTTGGGTAGTGTAACTTATTTTCAGCTATACGAAACTGGCCTTGTATACTTCAGGTACACAGCTCATAGGGTTGGTGCAAGTGATTTCTTGAAGCTTGAAGCAGATATGTATGATTAATATATGCATTTTTTTAATAATACCACTGAATAATACATTTATTTTTAACTGAATCTCTGTGATACCATTTCAATAAGATTTAAGGACTGTTTTCAATGTTTGGATGCTACATGACTGTATGACTTTCTAAGACCTTGACTGGTTCAGCATATTTATGACATTCATGTCAGATACAATGGGTTGTGTTTCTAGGTGATATCAGAAAATTAATAAAGTCAGACTTTGCTGCCAAATGAACTTGGTTAGTAGTATCAGGAAGGCATGTTACCATTGTACAAGAAAGCCTTTTTCTTACTTTTGGATTCACTGAATATTGGTGTCCACTAGTTACTACCATGATAAACACTAATCACCTGTAACCACAGTTCATAGTTGTGACCTCAACTCTATGGTCTTAAGGAGGATACCTTTAGATTCCTGCTGCTGTGAAAAACACATTACTGGGTCCTTTCTTATACAGTCAAACTAAATATCACAAAAAGATTCACACTTCTACTATAGTAATCTCATTGTAACAGGTTCCAAGTAAATTTTGACTGTTTGGATAAAACATGCATATGTGTAATTTTCTCTTTCTACTAAATGTAAAATGTGAATGCTTAAGTATATATATTTATACAATCTCACACACACACACACACACACACACACACACACACACACACACACACACACACACACACACACACACGAGCATGCACGTACAAAGAGTTTATCCATCTATCTATCTGTGGCTTGTCTGGTCAGGATAAAACAGATGAACATTTGTGTGTTCAGTTCAAGCAGCTTTATTACACACAAACATATCAGGAATGAGGCTTTGTAACTTAAACTTAAATAAACTTATAAACTGGCTACCACACTCATACATGTTATCACTCTGGCTGTTCTCTCAAAATGGCACTACTGCCTGCACGTGCTCTGTATTTATATGCACATGCTCCATCTGGAAATGGTTCTTAAAGGTACATGCACTTGCTCTGATCTACATCCTCCCTCTTTGAGGAATAGTCCATATGTGAAATGACAGTATTCAATGACGTGCAATTTACAGAAATTATTTTTTGACATGCAATTATACAGAACTAATTTTTTGACATGGAATCATACAAAATTAGACACATATAAAACAATCATGTCCAGGTTGCTGTGTATTTTACACTAGGTCTAGAAATATGACCTGACCGTGTAACATAAAAGTCAGAAATGGATCTAGCAACGGGGACTGTCTTCAAGGAATGTTCAACTTTGAGGACAACTGGGACATCATCAGGAATGGGAATGTATACTGAGACATGTTCTTCAGTATGAACATTGTCAGGATTGCTCTGAGATCTAGTCTGTATCATAGGTATGATGCTGTGATATTGTTTCTGATACAGGAAGAAGATGTCTGCGTTTTTTCCTGTACTCTGTATCCTCAGATTCCACTAAGTAAGATCTCGACTTGGTATATATACCTCTCACTTGACCAATTTGATCAAAGCCTTTCGCTATTTGCATCCTTACTGTCGCCCCTTCTTTTAACGGATGGAGAAATCTGCTCATTTTATCATAGATGGACTTCTGAGAAGAACGCTTTTTAAAAAGTTGGGCTTTGAATGCTCTGTTTTTTTTAGCATTAGACACCAACAAACTAGAACTGATAGGCAAGGTTGTTCTGGTTTGCCTAGATAGAAGTGTCTGAGCAGGCGAGCCAAGCAGGTTGTCACAGGGTATATTTCTGAGATTAAATAAATTCAAGAAGATATCAGTATTGTCACTCTTTGACCCCTCCATTAATTGCTTTACACTCTGTACTGCATGTTCAGCAAGGCCGTTTGTGGATATTCAGGACTGCTAGTAACGTGGATAAAGTCCCACTCTTTAGCAAATGTCTGAAGCAATTGACTGGTAAACTGAGAACCGTTGTCAGAAATAATTTTGTGTGGACTACTATGGACTCACTGGAAGCCCTCCTTACAATGGAAGATCCTGATGTCTGTGCGGTCATGGAAACCTGGTTCAGGAATGTGGAGAGCACACCTCCCTTACCAGGGTAGACCTCATTCCATACATTCTGACCCCAAAATGAGGTTGAGAAGACTAAGGATGGTGGAGTCTTTATCTTCATCAAGGACAAGCACACCTCCAGAGTGGTTTGCCAGCATGACACACTGGAACTACTCCTGGTACAACTGACAGTTGGCAAGACACCCATCCAAGTTATAGCTAGCTATAGACCCCCCTCAATAACTCAGGACACCCACTCCTCTTATTTGGATCTACTAGAGTCCATCAAGGTACCCCCTAACACCCTGATCCTTGGTGATTTCAGCTACCCCACCATAGACCGGATGAACTATTCCTGCACTAACTATCAATGATTCCCTGACTTCATCAGTACTAATGCACTAGAACAGCTCATCTCATCCCCCACAAGGGAAGATAATATTCTGGACTTGGTTCTCACCAACATGACTGACCACTGCACCACTCCTGTAGTATGTCCTTCCCTGGTTAGATCAGATCATTGGACTGTTTCATTCGAAGTTTCTATCCCCCTCAACCCCCCCCAGCTGAAATCAAGCTAAAAAACTTCTCAAAAGCTGACTACAACCTCTTAAGGGAGGGTATCTGTAGCTTCACACCACTTCCCGCCAGCGGATGCAGACAACTATGCTGAACAGAATGCCAATGCAGTTTACAAGCACCTGTACAACTGCATGGACTCAGCCATACCCAAAAGAGCTAAAACCTGCTCCTCAAGGAAACACAAACCTGTTTGGTGTACATCCTCTATCAACAGGCTTTACAATAAAGGGAAGAAACTGTTGTCCAAGGGTAAAAGGGAACAATTTTCAAATTAGAAAAACTCCCTCCTTAGCCTCAACAAGCAAATTAGATCATTAGTGAAAACCTCCAAGGCCAATTATGAATTGAAACTAGCCTCCATAACAAAGGCAAATCATAAAGTCTTCTTCAGTTACGTCAGGAACCTCTGTGGCAAAGTCCAGGTTTGTTCTGAGTTAGTACTTAACAGTATCACTTACACTGATCCTGTTGACTTAGCCAAGCTGCTAGCAGATAGGCTCAGAGCAAACTTCACCCCCTGTCTCCCCCAAAGGCCCTTTCAACATCCTCGATACTTGTCCCACACCTCACAGCTCTGTAAATCAAGTGTTACATGCCCTATCCAAGGCAAAAAACACAGCTTCCATGGAGCCTGATAGTATCCCAGGATGCATTCTGTACCATCACTAGCAAGAACTGGCTTCGCCATTGACCAGGGTCAGCTGGTCAACCACAGCCTAAGTACTGGCTTCATTCCAGCAGAGTGGAGAACCACCATTGTCATCCCCTTGCACAAAGGTGATGCCACTACTGACCCTGGAAACTATCGCCCCATTAGCTTGACAAGTCTGATCTGTAAAGCCATGGAGCGTATTATTATGGTTCTTATAAACAAGGACATAGACAAAGTCATGGCCTCAAGCTAAATGCAAAAAAAAATGTATCATCATACCATTTGGCAAAAGCATGAGCCCTACTGATTACCACATCAATGGCAACCCTCTAAGCACACAACCTATGGTGACAGACCTGGGCACTCAGGTTGATAACAACCTCACATTCGACCGTCATGTAGCGGCAGTGGTCAGAAAAGCCTTTTACTTGGTTCATTTCATAAGTAAAGGGATTGCATCCAGAAAAAAGGACGTTATTACCTCTCTATACTCCTTCCTCATTAGACTAATAATTGAGTATAATGCCCATTTTGGGATATACCTCTCCAAACATCTGCACCAACTGCAAAGGTCACAGAAATACCTCACAAAGAGATTCCATGGCGTCCAACATCTGTCCTATGCAGACAGGCTCAAATCACTATCACTCCACTCAGTATTGTACAGCTTGCTTGGGTTGGTCTGTGTCTTGGCTACAAGGTAATCTCAGACCTTGTCCTGCTAGAGATGTTCCATATCCGTAAGTCTAACTCCTCACGCACTACCTGCTTAAAAGGCCTGAATCTAATAAGTGAAATTAACAAAACTTGCTGGAGAGACAGATTTGTCTGCCAGAGGCTGCCCCTTCTCTGGAACAGACTTCCCATACACGTCAAACAGAGCACCTCGCTGACCCCCTTCAAGCACAACCTTGATGAATGGATGGGAAACCACAAATTCATCCCAGGAGTTCCACCTGTGTCCCTCATTGACAAGGGCAACAGGTGCTGACTGATATTTCTTTTTGGGGATAAACTGTTGGCTAGGCTTGTAAGAGCCCCAGGACCATTAGCCTAGTAACCTCCTATTATTCTATGATCCTATGGACTGAGAAATGACATGCCATTTTAGCAATAACAGCAGTGGGCGTTAGGTTAGGTAGCAAATCGATCTCAAACCAGTTCGAATAAGAGTCTACCAGCACTAAGTAATTTTGACTGTTCTACTCAAATATGTCATTTGCTACTGTTGACCAAGTAGTTCAGGAATTTGGCTTAGCTGAATTGGCTCTTTTGGCAAATGTGGCTTAGTTCTGTTGCACACTGAACAAGAGGAAAGCACTTTATCAATGTCCTTTGCTAGAGAAGGCCAAAATATTAGTCCTCTTGCCCTTCTTTTGGTAGAATTGGAACCTGGGTGGCCACGATGTAAAATCTGAATATATTCACGCTGTAAGGAAGTAGGAGCAACTACTTATGGAGCAGATTCCATAGGCTTCTTTAAAATAGTGAATAGAGGTTAATGGTTAGTTTCTATCTGGATAGCTCGGCCATAAATATAATCATGGAACTTCGAACATGCGAACACAATTAACAAATGTTCCTTCTCAATTCGAGCATACTGCATCTCAGTTTGGGTAAGAGTTCTAGATGCATAGGCAACAGGTCTGCCCTCCTGAAGAATAACTGTACCAAGACTGAACTTTGAAGCATCACAGGAAAGAACTACTGGTTTGTGGACATCATAGTACCTCCATGTAGGTGGGTTAGCAATTTGCTGTTTGAGGTTATCAAATGCTCCCTGATGTTCTAACCATGACCATGCAACATTTTTGTGTGTCAGCTCTCTTAAAGGCACTGATAACTCACAAAAGTCGGGGATAAATTTTCCCAAATAGTTGACCATACCAAGAAAACACTGTAGAGCTTGGACATTGTCTGGCGCTGGCATCTCAAGAATGGCTGCTTGCTTAGAAGGATCTGGTTGTAAACCTGTACTGGTAAATAAATGACCTAAATAAGTAACTTCTGGCAGTCTGAATTTGTACTTCAGAAGATAGAACTTTAAATTCACTTCATGTACTCTGTCCAGAAATTTCCTCAGGTTTCTGTCATGCTCTGCTTCGCCATAACCTCCAACCCATAAATCATCAACTATTATAGCATGCGGGTAGCCTGAAAAAATTTGCTCCATTGCACACTGAAAGACTTTACTGGCAGAATTTATTCCAAAGGGCACCCTAAGGAATCTGTATCTACCAAATAGGGTACTGAATGTAGTAAGTAGTGAAGATATGTTATCAAGCATCACTTGCCAAAATGAACTCTTTGCAGCTAAGACAGAAAAAACAGTGGCATTTGGCATGAGGGTGGCAATCTCCTCAACTGTACGCATAGGATAATGAGGTCTCTTTAGTGCCTTGTTCAAGTCTCTTGGGTCAATGCATATTCTGATCTCATCTGAATTTTTCTTAGGAACAGCTACCATGGAAGACACCCACTCAGTTGGTTCTGTGACTGGATAAATCACACCTTGCTGCACCATTTTATCTAAATGGACCTTGAGTTTGTCCTGCATAGCTACTGGAAGTCTTCTTGCTGGTCTAACCACTGGACTGACCTCTTGGTCTACTTTCATGGAGTACACAACTTGAAGTTTGCCTAGCTTTTTGTAGAACACATTAGCATACTCTGAGAAAATAGCATCAGTAAAGCTGGAACTGGGACAAGTACTTACACAATGGACTTCTTTGGTAAAAGAAAGGCGTTTCATTCTCAAACTGTCTCTGAGACCTAATAATGACTGCACAGGTCTTTGGACAACATAAAATTGCAGGCTGTAACTGTTCCCAGCCGAATAATATGAAAGCACTACTGAGCCTTCGATTTGAATCTCTTCATGTCCATATGCAACAAGCTTCGCACAATTGCCCAAATTAAGTTGCTCACCAGCTCTCACTTTAGCAAATATTTCTGCTGACATTACATTACACTTAGAACCAGTGTCTACTTTGAGCTCTGTGGGTTTACCATTGATCAGGACAGTACAAATTACTTCATTTTTTGCCAACAAATCTGCTGCATTAACCTTTTCACCAAACAGACGAACATTTGTGAGTTTAGTTCAAGCAGCTGTATTACACACAAACACATCAGGAATGAGGCTTTGTAACTTAAACTTAAATAAATGTATAAACAGACTGACTACCACACTCGAGCATGTTAACACTCTGGCTGTTCTCTCAAAATGGCACTGGTGCCTGCACATGCTCAGTATTTATGCACGTGTTTACATCTGGAAATCATGTTAACACTCTGGCTGTTCTCTCAAAATGGCACTGGTGCCTGTACATGCTCAGTATTTATGCACGTGTTTACATCTGGAAATGCTTCTTAAAGGTACATACACACACTCTGACCTACACTATCTATCTATCTATCTATCTATCTATCTATCTATCTATCTATCTATCTGTCTATCTATCTATCTATGTATCTGGCTTTGTTTACCAGAAAAATCTGACTGGGATAAAATCCCTTTTCTGCAGAAGCTTGGGGAAAAAAGCTCCACATTAACATCAGTTTTGACACATACATAAAGTACAGTTGCACAATATCAGAAGAACTACAAAATATAAGTAAATATACATACTTCATACCTCTTAACTGTCCAGATTTTCACAGAATGATCAGATTTTTGCCTCAATTTTTTTATACATTCCTCATAAAATTTGTGATTTTATGGCAAATCACTGAAGATTGAAGTCACAAAATAACACAATTTTGAGTTTTAAACTTTATATCTTTCAAATAAATGCATGCTAATACAAATCTTTTATTCTAGAAACTTTATAAGAGCAATATTTAAAAATTGCCACTGTTTTTGTGCCTTTGTCTCCCCATTATCTCAGGCTTTGTCAGTATTTCTTGCACTAAGAGGTTGAAAGATATGACAAGAGAAAAAGCTTTACAATAGCTTATATAACATCATTTAGAAACACAGCATGTGCATAGCTTGCTTGGGTATATACATTGTTGATCATTCATTAGAAATAGACACAGGCTTGCATATAGTAGAGTGAGGTAACACTGCAGAAGATACTGTAATATTACCTGTGATTTCTAGCAATTAACATTATGACACATGAAAAGAGGAGGCAGCTTAACTATGTAAATATTAGTAAGGAGGAGTTGGTTGATAATGTAATATAGTATGATATGTTAATAGTAAAACAACTATGATAAATAAAGCTATATGTTCTATCCACGTGTGCGAGCATAACATGCTGTATGAACTATATGGTGTACATAATATTGTGACTAAGTGTTAAATTACATATAACTCAGTGCTGGATTGCAGATTTTAACTATTAACTCATACTACCTACCTGTACATATACATATGTGTGTGAGTATGTGTAGCTTTGAGTTTTTCTCCTCAGACCTACATCGAAAAGGGACTTTTCCCAGTCAGACATCCTCTGTAATCAAAACCAAATACATAACATAAATATCAAATGTCCCATCTCTGTCCTCTCTCACACATTAGAGAAGATCTTGAGGAACCAAGGTCATTGCACACATATGTATCTGATAGGCATTCAAAGTCCGTCTGTACTTATTTAGGTTTCTCAGGCCTACTAAGCTACCTACCCTGTTGCTATTATCAAGAAGTGATCATATAACAGATCAGTACCTCTCTTGACCCATGTCCAGAACATTTGTCCTCATGCCTGAAGGCATGACTACAAAGTATGTCCCTGATCTATGGACCAAAGTGTTGGGTATAATCAGTCTTGTGTTTGTACATCCAGTTTATTACTGGGAAGCAGTTCCTAGTGCAGAAGCCCTGTAAAAAGTTGCTATTTTGGTTCAGATCAGGCAGGGGTCTACCTAGTCACACTCCTCCATTTATCTCCCTAACCACACATATGAGTGTTGGTGTTCCAGCAGAAATATGGAGTTAGTAAGGTGCACCCTACCATGTGTTGGCAGTGCAATCAATAGGAAAGTTGAATATTTTTCACTAGTTGTTATGTAGAGATGCACAAACATAATTTTTTTCCTTTTGGCAGCTCACAGCCCAACTAAAGTGACCCACTCATCTACTGGAAAAATCTATGGCACCTGGCTGTTGTTTACAAATCTCCCACCATGAGCACTGGGCCCTTCCCAGAGGGGGCAACTACAGAGTAAGAAAGAGACCACACCCATTCAGAAGGTTGGTTACTAATTCAGTGCTTTGCACAGAGAGGTAAGCCTGGCTATATTTAACTGGAATGTATATTTCTTTGTTTTACTGGGTTAGTGTGACATGGCCTAAAAAGATCCTTTTTCAGCAGAGGCTTGAGCACAAGTACAAAAATACAATTTAAAATCAATGATTACACTTGTTGAGAGTTATAAAACTCTAGTAAGTCAATAAAGATAACTATACAAAGTATAAGAGAAAAAAAGACATATTTTATAATGTTGTACAATATAAGTTTAAAACAACAATGCAATATGATGTAAAGTTGTGATAGTAACTTATAATACTGAAATTATGGGGCTATAGTTAGACTAAATTACAAGGAAATGTCATGAAAAGTATAATGTATGAGGTAAAAGAGAAAAGGAGTATTCATTACTATATATAAACTGTTGAAAAACAGTAGGAAAAGAAGGGGTGAGATGAGAAAGGTAGGAAAATGAAAAAAGCAGGAAAGATAAGTGAAAGAATTCTGAGGGAAGAAACGAAAAAAAAGAGAAGTAGAGATAGGTGAGTGTTACAGGTGAGAATAGGAGAATAAGGGTTTGCAGAGTGTATAGTGATGACTTCTGAAAAAAACAGTGAGGTGAAAAGGCCAGGGTGAGATGAGGAAAAGGAAAGTTGAATTCACATGATGCATGATCTTTTGTTAAAAAAAAAAAACTTTTATTACATTTTAACAATAACAATAAATGAAAACCAAGAATATTAAAACATAAGAACTATTTAACTATTTACAAAGTTCCATAACAAGATTTTTCTTATACATAATCAAACCCTTAATACTTTTCAAGTAAATCACTTCATTTTTGCCTATATATATATATATATATATATATATGTATATGTATATATATATATATGTGTATATATATATATATATATATATGTATATATATATATATATATATATATATATATATATATATATATATATATATACATTGTGTAATATTAAGGGTTCTCATCTTTATAGTTAACAATTCTTTTTTACATAAACTTTTTTGAATTTCTTGAATTTTTGAGGAAAGCTGTTTGGTGAGAATTTAACATGGAAGTTAGTGCATTTGGTGTTGTTAAGTAATGACTCATCGGAATAAATTTAGTGGTGGTTGTTTTAGCTAGCAACAGTGTTGTTGGAATCTGATGTGGATGGGGTGGTGGTACTTATTTGTCCTTGGTGGAAGAGATTGTTTATGTCCAACATTGCTTGGGGTTGTTTTTATTTCTATTTTTTAAAGAAGCGTACAAATCTTTTTTATCAGATCTAGTGATGATCAGCCCCCATAGTGGTTCCATACAATTATTTTTGGCCTAACAGGGTAATGAGGGTAGCCATTTACCAGATGGTTCTTGGTGAAAACCACCCCCAGGCTTTGTTCTAAGACTGGGTTCCTATATCCCTGTTCATAGTCTTACAGGGTGTTACTAGGCAACATACCAGTTATGCCTTTTTAAGCCTGGCCACTGCAATTCTAATTTACACTCAACTAATTACTCCCCCTTTTTAGTCATATTGAATTAAACGTTTTACATTTAGGGTTAAACTTTGTTCCTGTATATTGTTCTAACCTCATTAGAGGTTTTCTTGAATTGAAAAAGTATGTTAGGAAGTTGAACTTGTACTTCTTATTACATGGTGTATGTAATACAGACTGTGGTATTTTTGAGAAATCTACTCTTTCTACTCTAGGACTGCATAATGCATTAAAGGTTTTCGAACAGAGTGGTGGAAAAGACATTCGTAAGGTTTTAGATACGAAAGCTGAAAAAAAGTTGTTGGAACTTGAATAAAAATGAAAACAAAGCATTAAAATCCTTAAAAGAATATGTTGACCTAAGGTTCATGAAAGTTGACAAGGAGGGGGTTGTCATAATGACACAAGGTAATTACAACAAAGGGATGGAAACTTTATTGAATAAACCAGGAGATTATTTAGAAGTCACTTTCAATTACTTTAAAAAAGTTATTGTTCTTTTGCCAGTCATTTCTATGACTTGTTCATGGAAGGGAGTATAGGCTGCAATATTTATAATTACTTGTCCAATGAACATCCACAAGTTGGGACATTATTTGGGATCCCGAAAATACATAAAAATTAAAGCAAATCCCTTTTTGACCTATAGTGTCAGCACCGAATAATGTTACTGTAGAGATTTCTACATACTTAGATTACTACTTAAATCCTCTGGTTCAAAACATCGATTATTAGATCAAAGATTCATGGGAATTTTTGGACCAGATTCGACTTTTTAATGAAAAGTTTATGTACCACTCAGATGAGTACAGTATGGTTATTGTAAATATAGCAGCTCTTTTAACAAGTATTCTGCAGGATGCTGTTTTGGATTTTTTTTATTTATACTTAACAAGAAATTCTAATTTACCAATCAAAACATTAATTTATTTTGTATATTAATGGACATTATTTTAAAGAGCAATTTTTTAACAAGAAATATTACAAACAACAGAAGGGTATAGCTATGGGGTCTACTGTAGCACCTGCTTTTGACAATTTAGTTTTGGGTTGGTGGGAGATTGAGATTTTAACCGGTATCCCTACTTTCTCCAGTATGCAAAAGATTCATGGATAATTTATTTTTTATTATAAAAGGATCCATCAATGATAGTAAAACAAATGGTAGATGAAGTAAGCACTGGTACAGATTTTTTGGATTTTTTTGTTAGATGATTTTGGTACTTCTGTCAACTTTTTAGATATAATTTTAACTTGGAATATTAAGAAAAGGATGTTTGAGAGCAAAATACATAGAAAAACTATGTTCTCAAACAACTACCTGCACTTTAGAAGACACCATCCCCTGTTTATGAAGCTCAACATACCTAGGGGCAATTTATAGGGGCTTCTTGTCTGACCTTTAAACATTCTGATTTTGTATAAGAAGTTGACAATATTATTACATTATTTAAGTATAGGGGGTATGATGAAAGCTTTTAATAGAAACATGCCAGGGCACCTCTATGGGCTAGGCTTGTAAAGACTCCAGGGCCATTAGCCTAGTACACACCTATGAACCTAAGAACCTATAGTCTTAAAGAAAAGGCTTGAACAGTTTCCAGCTATATTATTAAAACCCTTGGTCAAAACTACTCCCAGCTTAGAGAGAAACTCTATTGACAAATCTGGTTCTGTATATGTTTTAGACATGTCTATTGACAAGTAAGTATTTGGAATGTTATTAAAAATAGTTGGAACATCATTAGAGGCAATAAAAAATGGCTAGCATTGTGGGATCTGAACCGAAGTTTCTGTGTAAGAAAAATGCCTGTATAAAGAATTTATTACAGAATGACAATTATTATTTTTAAGTGTTCTCAATACCAACAAAAACAAAGGTACATAAAATGTAATCTGTGTAATATCTGTCATTATATACATGAAAGACCTTATATGAGTTTACCCCATGTAGACAGAACCTTTGGCAGTAGTAAATGTTTTAATTGTATGTCCAAGGGAGTGATTTATGCCAGTATCTGCTCTCAGTATTCAGCTTTTTACATAGGGATGACAACTAGGACTTCACAGAAGCATATAAAAGAATACTTATATGCTATCATGGTTAAAAATGCAAATAATGCCCTTTATAAACACTCACTGGTTTGTGTTGGCTTTAAGAAATTTCTATTTTATGTTTTGGATGATTTACAAAAAGATTTGAGGGGTGGAGATTTTAAAAAAGGCTTGAACAAAAGGAGATTGAATAGCAACTAAGGTTAAAGGCAGATCACCAACCAAGCTTAAACGAAGCCATTAACATCAAATGTTTTCTAAAGTACAGGAAATGATTCTCCAATATAATTTAATTAACCATAACTGAATAAAGTTTTCTATTGGTTAAACATTGGTTTAAAAATGTGAAGTTTTGCTAATGAATTATTTCTGATGAAGTCTAATGCTGTATTAGATGAAAGTGTCAAATAAAGATTGTCTAATGATAAATTGTTGATTTACTTTTTTACGTTGCTCACTTGAGTGGCTTGCCTTCTTGGTGGATTGTTTGAATTTTAATTACTCCCCCTGCCCATAAGGCTGGGGGTCTAGGCTGGGAATACAATTTCAGTTTTCCATCTATAGATTAAATGTGAAGATAGCGAGGGATGTGCTTTGCTTAACAGAAAATGGTAGTTAGTTTGAGATGGGTAGAATTCTTTGGCAGAGATATCTGTCACAAGTCCCATTTATATTGTAATATATATTTTGGTCCCTTGATCTTGTACTTTTACTTTTTCAGTTTTACAGATATATTGTAGATCAAGCGAAACAGGGTCATTTACATCTTTGTAGGGAAAGCATAGCTTATCATCTAGGAAGGAGTCTGTAGGAGACACAGAAGAGAGACAGTGCTTTCAGACACTCTGATTAAGTTAAGAAAGCTCATGTCTATAACTCTTTAGTGATGAACCACTTGGAAATGTTTAGTTGTATTAAATGTTTGGATAGCTACATATCGAAGGGTGTGCTGTAGTCTAGTATGGGCTTGATGAGGGACAAGTAGAGGAGTATCATGATGTCTAACCTAGAGGAGATGCCCTTAGTAATCACTTGGGGTGGTTTATTATCCTATCTGCTGCCCAGGTCTCTAATTTATTTATTTCAGTTTATTATTTGTTGAGTGAACTCGTCTGAAGACCCCTTTCAGTCAGTCCCTGGTCACTAAACATAATAAAACATAAAACAAGACATGGCTTGTATACTGTCATAAAGCATTTCTGTGGACAAAACTAATACAGTTTTAACGTGCAGAGACAGACAATTATTTTTCAAATGCATTGCAATATACAATGGTGTCTATTTTAAGTAGGGAGTGATTTATACGTTAGTTGTGTGTGAGTACCTGTTTCCCAAACTGTATGGTGCTACATTTTAGGTGTTCAGCTTTTAATCATGATACAGGCACAACAAGTTTGTCTGAGCATCAATTGATTCTCATCCCAGTCAGGATGGGACATAAGGTTCTCACCTTGACTATGGAATAAATAGTCCAACTCATGCACCAATGGATGAAGAAAGGAGTCAGTATGGTAAGGGGGGGGGTCATAATAACCAGAAAAAGGCTTTGATTTTATAACTCAGATTTCTTCATTTGCCAGACTTTTAATAGTCTGGCTTCCCTTAATATTTATCAGATTAATATTTATCAGATTCGTTGTACACATTAGTAATTCTCCATTTGTGGCAAATGCTATGTTGCATTCTTTGTTTCCAATCTACAGGTAAATAAGATGCCTCAGCTTTGCTTTTGCATTAGGAACTCAAATCTTGGTTCACAGTATTAATAATGCTGTTTCTGATATTAAATAAACAGCCCTGCAGTGATGAGGGGATGTCATTTTCAGGTGATTTTATTTTCCATACCACAGTACTTTGAATGTCCCTTCCACATTTCTGATCCTTATTACAAAGACAGACTCTCGCCAGTAATTAATTAAACAAGTAAAACCATTTTGGTCACTAACCATCCATACTGCTGTTCTGGATTCCATCATCCCAGCTAAGGAAGGTGAAAATAAAACAGATAACTTGGATGATGATGGCTGATTGTAAAGAAGATCACAGAAAAAAAAAAGAAAAACAAAGCTCTGGTTTACTGACTGTATGTGTGTTTTCAAAGCTTTTAATAAATGGATGAGGGATGCAGATGTGTCAAGACACAAAGCCATCCACATAGGGATCACAGTGGCTTACATGCATTGAAAAGTAATAATGTCCCCATTTTTGTGACATTTTTACATTGTCTTAAGTGAGATTGTTATTCTTGTATAGCATTATGTTCACTTTGATGTGAGTCAGCATTAATATGATCAAATCCTTAAACAAATGCAGATGTGCCTTCAGACATTTCAGACCCTCATTCCACATCCATAATCAAAAAAGTTTTTATTTCTTGAATACATTTTAGAGGCAGTGGGAATACCACTCACATCAGCACATATTACAAAGAAGGATACAGAGAATATGGTTTCATCAGAAGTGTAGCTTGTTCAACCAGTACCCTGGGCTGGTTTGTTGAACCAGCTCCCCACCCCTTCCACTCTTCAAATGTAGAGCAAAAAAAAAAAAAACACTTCACTGTGATAATAAGCCTATAAGTGTTCAGTTTATTACAGTTAGATCCCCCCAGCTCTTTCACTGAGGGCCAAAAAAACAAACAAAAAAAAAAAAAAAACAGCAGACGTTTCTTTTACTAGCACAACCAGATGGCCACATACATGACATACCCCTCTCCCTCCTAAACCATGTATTCAGGTCTTGTCACAGTGCCCTGCCCCCAACCCTACCTCAACATAATTTCTTTTAAACTGTAGCAATCTGCTTGCTACAAATGTAGGAAACAGTTGCTACAGTTTATACCATACCTGCATGGAGCACTACAGTGCTCATGTTTTAGTTAAAATAAAAATCTTCTTCTTCTTAAACTGTGGCAATTTGCTTATTACAAATGTAGCCAACATTTGCTACAGTTTATACCCTGCTTTCATGGAGCACTACAGCTCTCACAATTTAGTTAAAACATAAAATACATATTTTTTACTTTTAAACTATATTAAACTGCTTGCTACAATGTAGGAAGCAGTTGGTACAGTTTAGACCACACATGGAGCACTACAGCACTCAGGTTCAACTGCAAATGAAAAATCAGCTTTTAAAATATATAGTTATCAACCATGGGATGGGTAAGGCCAATCTATAACCAAATAGGCTAGGTTATTTCAAGCATAAAATGGGATATTGGCTAGGCTTAAAATGGCACACAATGGCAGCTAGCGTAGTTCTTAATTATGAACTTGTAAGAAGGAATAGAGTGAGAAAAAGTAAGAAAGAAAGAAAAAAAAATGTTAAGCTTGTTTCCTTCCTTTCCTGTAAGTGGTCTAGACTGTTTGTAGGCTTTTGAACCCCCAAGCCTTTTTATGTTGGAGGGAAGCCTTCTAGCTTAATTTTGTTTCTTAGAACTAGCCAGTTTTCTAGTTTCAGCACTCAGATCTGTTTCTTTGAACTCAGCACTTGTTCAGAACTCGTTGTAAGCACTAAATAAGCTGCAAATTACTACAGCACTCAACTTTCCTCACTTGTCTAGAGGAAAGCAGTTTTTAGTACTTAATAAATAAGCACCTATCCAGGCATGGCTAAGGGTCAGCTCCCGGTGATTTCTCCTGTCTATCTGATAAATCAGGGCATCTTGGGGAAATGCAGCAATTGTCTCATGTACACAGACAACCCTCTCCTTCTACCCCCAACACTACAACTTGTGAGAGATGCACTTATATTGCCAAACTGGAAGCAAAGCTCTCTTCACCCAAGACTGGACTAGACAGTCAAGAGGAGAAGGTAAACACTTGCACCACACCACACTCATCACATAGTCCCTCAAAACCCACACCACCAAAACACACACATAAAAACACAAAACACACACCTACATTCACGGAGGCTCCAATAAAAACCTGCCCAAGCATCAGGGACCTCCAAAGCAGAAACACAAGCAACCTCCACCCCCCAACACAACCCAAATGATGCATAGCCCACAAACTCAGTGTGCCACTCAACCACAGCCCATAAGGCATAACAATGTACCCAACACTCTTGTCATAGGTGACTCTATAGTCAGGCACACTGATGTTCCGCCCACCAGGTTAAACAAGGAGAAAGTTACTGTCAGCTGCCTGTCAGGTGCCAGGATCTGCCACATAATGCATGCACTCAGGTCACTCCACAACAAGTACAAATATGACACTGTCATTGTCCATGTTGATGTGAATGACCTGAGATGTACCTCCCTGGACTACATGAAAAGAGACATGTAGGAGCTCTCCAATTTTGTAGCCCAGGCAGGTATGACTCTAGCCCTGAGTAGCATCCTGCCATCACCCAGAATGATACCACAGCACAAGGACAAAATGATTGACTTCAACAATTGGCTAAGCCTCTGGTATCATTCTAAGGGGATCCAGTATTTGTCTACCTGGGACGACATGATCGACAGACCACTATGCTTTGCCAGTGATGGCCTGCTCCTGTCGCCCTTAGGATTCCGGATACTGGCTTAGGCTCTTGCCACCCCTATAGTGCCTTTTTTAGGCAAGGTTTAAATGACAAATTCACCACCGTAAAAGGTAAAAGCAAGCAAAAATCTGAGGGTAATGCTACTCAATGCTAGAAGTCTAAACCTCAAAATGTACTCACTCGAGGCACTCCTTAAAATGGAGAACATCGACATCTGTGCAGTGACATTGACCTGGTTCAAAGCTCCAGAGAGCACCCCTGCATTAACAGGCTATAATTCATACCACACCTTTCGGCCACCTAATCCGGAACGAAGCACTAAAGGTGGAGGCATGTCTATATTCATTAAGGATATCCACACCTCCAGGCTAGTTGCACAGCATAATGCATCCGAGATTATCCAAGTGCAACTAACTCTGGGCAAGACCGCAATCCAAATTGTAGCTTGCTACAGACCCCCCCCCCCACCATACCCCCGGATTCTCACTCCTCATTTCTTGATACACTGGAAAGTATTAGGGTACAACCCAATGCCCTAATAATGGGCGATTTCAACTACCCCACCATTAACTGGGAAAACTACTCATGTACCAACTCTTTTGCTCGACATTTTCTGGAATTCATAAATTCCAATGCCTTGTATCAATTTATCAATTAGGGCATTGATTAGGCATGTGTGCGATAGTGACAGACTTTAGGGTTAGGGGTGGTTTAAGTGAGTTAGGGTTAGGGCGCGGATTAGGTAAGTGTGTGATAGTGACGGACCTTAGGGTTAGGGTTTAGGTTAAGGTAAGTGGGTAGATAGTATTGTATGTTTAGTTTAGTGTAGCATTAGATGTAGGAATTTAAGTGTATGTGTGTGGTTGCTGTTTGTTTGATGTGCTTGTATTGTATGTATGTGTTTCGGAGCAGTGAATTTTTTCCTTGGGAAAAATTTGCTGTTCTGAATGTTCGATGTTTTCATGTTTAGATGTTTTGGGGGTGATGAAATAGCATTTGCTATTTTCATCTTTCGATAACGTGATATAAATGCCCCTAATAGAACCAAGATGCTATCCTCCAAAAAAAGGAAGCCAATCTGGTGGTCCTCTACCATAAACAAACTCTACAACAGAAGAAAGAAACTGTTGCAAAAAAAGATTAAAATCCCATGACTGGAGGAACTCCCTGGACAACCTCAGTAAGAAGCTGAGATCCCTCATAAAATCCTCCAAAGCTAGTTACAAAAACAAAATTGCCACTGACTCTAAAGACAACCACAAAACATTCTATAGCTATGTCAAGAATCTCAATGGCAACACTCAGATCTGCTCTGAGTTACAGCACAATGGTACTAAATATACAGAATCAACTGATATTGCCATCATCCTGGCAGATAGGTTCAGTGCTAACTTTACCCCCTCTCACCCCCTAGAGGGCCCATCTCTATATCGGAAGAATGCAAAGTTCCTGTAATCACGGCTGCACAGGTAAAAAATATACTCTCCAAAGCCAAGAACACAGCATCCATGGGACCTGACAATATCCCAGGCTGTGTTCTAGATGAACTACAGAATGAACTGGCACCCTACCTAAGTACCATGTTCAATCATAGCCTCACCTCAGGCTTTGTGCCCACTGAATAGCGCACCATGACGGTTATCCCACTTTACAAAGGAGGAGCCACGATGTACCCTGGGAACTATCGCCCCATTAGCCTGATGAGCCTGGTCTGCAAGGGCGTGGAACATATCATCATGGAACTCATAAACAAAGACATTGGTAATCTCCAAACTCTGGACCCTACCCAGTTCGGGTTTGTAAAAGTCAGATCATGTCTCCTAAACCTGATTGGTTTCTTTGAAGCAGTCACCAAAGCCATAGATGAGGGTAAGGTGGTTCACACAGCTTATCTAGATCTCGGCAAGGTTTTCGACACCATCCCCCACTCTGGAATTCTAGATAAGCTCACTAAACTAGGTATAAATCCCTATGTCACAAGATGGATTACCAACTGGCTCATGAACAGAACCCACACTGTGAAAGTAGCAGACTCCAAATCCGACTTCAGACCAGTGACAAGTGGAGTACCACAGGGTTCAGTCATGGGTCCTCTCCTGTTTGGTATCTATTTCTCTGAAGTACAGGCTAACACAGAAGGTCTTTGGCTAACAAAGTTTGCAGATGACTGCAAACTAGGAGCCATAATCGAAACTCCTAACGATGTGGACATACTGCAAAAGGGCCTTACTGAGACAGATGCCTGGTGTCAAAGCCATGGCCTGAAGCTCAATGCCAAAAAGTGTATTGTCATCCCCGTTGGTAAAAACTCTGTACCCATGAACTGCCACATAGCTGGTAGTCTGCTTAATGCTGAAAATGTGATGAGACCTTGGGACACAGGTGGACAGTAGTTTCTCCTTTGATAATCACATCGCCACAGTGGTCAGGAAATCCTTCTACATGGCTCACCTCATCACAAAAGGTTTCTCATCCAGAAAAAAACAGGTTATTGTTCTCCTCCACTCATCACTCATTAGACCCATTATAGAGTACAGCACCCCTTTTGGTATGTACCTCACAATATATCTACAACAACTGGAAAGGCCACAGAAATACCTCACAAAGAGGATTACTGGCCTCAAACAGATGCCCTATGCTCCAGCTTTACTCTGTCGCATATCGCCTACTCAGAGGCGATGTGTGCCTAACATACAAAGCTATGTCAAACCCAGAGATGTTGGACATGCTCCACTTAAAGAAATCCCAAACCCTCCGAGCTACACGCTCTAGGGACCTAAATCTTGTCACCACAATAAACAGAACATGCTGGAGGGATAGATTCCTGTCCCAGAGACTTCCCATACTCTGGAACAGACTACCTATGTATGTCAAACAGAGCTCCTCATTAGCACTGTTCAAGAAAAATATTGATGATTGGATGGGAAATAGGAAATTCACCCCAGGGATCACCTCTGTGGCTCTGCTCGACAGGGGCACAGGAAAATAATTTTCTTGGGTGGCGAAAGCCAGGATACCTTTTTTGCTAGGCTTATATAGGCCCCAGGGCCAATAGCCTAGTACCTACCTATGAACCTATGAGACATGAATGAATGAAAATGGTAAAGGAATCAAAGAAAGAACATAGGGACTGTAAGGGGAAGGAATACAGCAGGCTACAGAAAACAGATACTAAAAATAAATATGGGAATGATGGGATCAAGAAAGAAAAGAATGTATTAGAAGAGGTGCAGGGTAGAAAAGGAAGCTCTCCAGATGCAGTGGTTTTGTCAACATAAGTTCAAGTGGTGCAATATTTTATGAAGGCATTTGCCTGAGAGTCCATCTTCAGCCAGCAATAAAGTTGTCTTAGTATCTATTTAGCTCTTAAGAGTCCCTTAATTATAACTGCTTGAACTTTGGATGTGAGTCTGCAAGACAAACAAGAAGACCCATTCCATGGCTAATTATAATCTGTTCTGTCTAGACATGAACATAAAGAATGGTTACAGACTCAAGAACTTTTGCAGTATGGGGCCAGCCTTCATCCATGCAACCCTCTCCTTGCTGTAGTACAGGACATAATTTGCATTAATGTTTTAGTTACACAGCAAGAATAACCGATGTCAGTTATCAAAAGAGACACTATTTCTGCATTTGTCTCCTGACAGAGACAATGGCAAGAAGTAATGCATGTGACAGCTAATGTTCAGTCATACTGCCAAATTCAAAAGTGAAAACAGTCTATCAGATCACCTAACTATTGTTATAGTCTTGTTGTTGTTGTTGTTATGTCTTTTGGCTTTTCCTGGTTAGGGATCGCCACAGCAGAACTCCGGTCCACTAATGATTGGCAGTAGATTTTTAAGTGCTGAGTTGCTGGCCCTGACGCACAACCTTCAATGAAGGTACGCCAATTCACGCATGTCTCCTGAGATCCTGAAATGCTTGATTGTCATCAGCATTGCTGGGGGACTCTGGTAAGTATGGGAAGTGAACTGCCATTCACACAGGAATACACACTGTGAGTCAATAGCCCAAATTCAGGAAAAATGTTCTTTTTTGATAGTTCTGTATTTCCTCTCAGAGCATGCCAGAGAGTGTGAGTTAAATGCAATACCTACCTTAGTATCATGCAGGTGTGTAAGAAGTATGCCAGTATTGCAATTACAACCAGTAAGAAGAGTCCCATTGTGATAATTAGAACCATAAATTAGATACAATGGAATATAACACAGAGTCAAATACTATAACAGCTAAATTCATAGTTACAGGTTTTCCTGGAAGCCTCTTTAGTAAAACTCCTCTCAAAAATAAAAAAGTTAAGCAAACAGTCTTTGCAACCACAGCATGTTAGCAATTTTCCTCAACCCCAGGTGGGTAGACTTGGCCATGGCCATTTTTTGTACCTTAGAGCACTCATATTTTACCCCAAATTTGAATGGTGTAGCACATATTGCCATTATAGTTGGGGGACTAAGCCACATCGTCTACCGCTATTGGGGTTAGGGGGATAGAGAATTCTAACTTGGAAATTCTAAACTGTTTAACTGCCTGACCTTGCTAAGGCTTACAAAACTACAAGTGACATTTTACACTCATTTGTTTTCCCTTCCACTTGGCAAGTGCTTAGAGAACTTCTGGGTTTGAATAAAATTATTCATAGCTATTTAGTAAGTACAGCTGTATTCCCCATTCTGATTTAATCAATGAACGCTGGTTAATAATTTTGTTTTTTTAATACTAAAAAATATTTCTCTCTATTTTTTATTTGGAATATACAGCAAGCCTTATATATCAGCTTACAACTGATTGTTCTTATTCACTGAGGGTGTGCAGGCTGATTGACTCACACACTATGTGACTTCTGTAGTGCATTTGTCATTCATTTTTCTTCTTCCTGTTTCTTGAGATTTTTCTTTTGTTTTCTGTTCTAATATATTTGCTAAGCAGCGTGTGCACACTTGTTTCCATTCCAACTCTACACACTTATTTTTGTGATGTTTTATTTTACATTATTTGTATAGGGCAATCAGAGCTTCACTGTCAAACATAGCTCTCAACCTTTTGGCACAAAAAATCTGGACAAAGCCAAATATAATAGGGAGGACAAAGTCCCCAAATAGGGACAAATTTTAAATATTGCTCTTATAAACTTTGAAAGTTGCTAGAATAAAAGGTCTTGTGTCACCATACAAATTATTAAGGATATGAAGCCTGAAAAACAAACACCTCTCATTATTTAACGAGTTCAGTCCTCACTGATTTGCAACAAAAATCCAGAAAACCACAAATTTTGTGAGGAACCGACCAAAAATATGACTCAAAAATCTAGACATTCTGTGAAAATCTGGACAGTTGAGAGGTATGCTATCAAATCAGTCTGAGTTCGCTTGCAGTTTTCCTTGCCAAGATCAGTGCTTGATGTAAGTTATTTTACCAAACATATTTACTCTGTACATTTATTACCTTTTATATGGCTGCATTACATATGTTGTCTCAATCTGTTTGGTAAGATGTTTTTATAGATTACACACCTGCTGATTTGCTAATGAAACTGCTATAACTGCTTTTAAAAACCTTTGTGTACTGGACAAGCCTCTTTCCTAGTGGCTTGGACATATTTGTATGAGTATTTTTGTGATATTTTAATTTTTGGGTATATAAAGTTCTCTTATTCCATAGTCTTTTCATTTTCCTGTATCTGTCTGTTCATTCCACTGTGCTTAATTTCTACCCTGTTTATTAATTGAAAATTTTCTCACAGACTTTCAAAGTACTTTTCCCCCTATTTTTTTATCTGCTTTTTTGTCCATTCTGATGAAAATTTGAGAACTACTTTATGTTAACTCTTTTAGGCACTATGATATTTTTTTAATTGTTATACTTTCTAGTCGTAACTATTGATTTGATCTGTATTACAGACTGGCCCAAACACTGCTGGGATTTCAGACTTCCCTTTCAGTACTGGAAACCCATTATATTCTGAGCAACTCTGGGAAGTACAGTTGTGTAAGTTGAGCTTACCATAACAGTAGAAATTCGAATGAACACTGCAGCAGTAGCCTTAGCTATATGGGTTAAATTTTGCAAAGGATATATAAGTCAGCCAGCTTCCAAAGCTTCAGGGCACCTTCCATGCACCCAAACTGTCAAGCAGTTCAAGCTGAGATGACTAAAAGACAAATTTGAGCTCAAAGACCTTCAGAGCTTCCTTGCCAGCAGAGAGAGAGAGAGAGATAGAACCCTGAACAGACAATGCTAGGAACTGTAAAAAATAAATGTCCACACTCTGGCATAAAAAAAAACACACCAAAAAACAAGGGGGATAGACAGAGGAAGTGGTGACTGCAGCAGTGTCCATTCAAACATCTACTGTTATGTTAAGTTAAGCTTACACAGTTGTACTGTGTTCATCATATTGATCACTACTGCAGTAGCCTTTGTTGTATGGGCAGATTACCATAGTTAACTACATTTGGGAGGTGGAAGGAAAAGAGTCCAGGAACCTCTGGAGAATACGCCTAGCAAAGCTTGATCTGGACCTAGAGAAAGAATCAAGCTTATAGTGCTTTGTAAAAGATTGTACAGAGGATGAAGTAGCAGCTTCTAGAATCCAACCCTTTCCAAAAAGCCATCCATAAAGCCAAGGCCCTGGTAGGGTGGGCCTTGACACTGCCTGGAATAATGTTGCTATGATGCGTGTAACAAAAGGTAATAGCCTTAGACAACCATTTGTAAATAGTCTGTTTTGACACAGGTTGTCCCTTCTTGTTACTTTCACAAGCAATGAACAATTGATCCAAAGATCTGAAAGACGTGGCTCTGACAAGATAGTACCTGAGTTGTCTGTGGACAACCAAGGTATGGAGTTTCCTTTCTCCATCATTTTTAGGTTCATGAAAGAAAATGGGGAGATGGATAGTTTGGCTTAAAGTAGACTTGGATACCACTTTAGGCATAAAAGAAGGATTAGTTCTCAATGAAACCCTGTCTCTTTGGAAAATGAGGTAGCGTTGACTCACCATAAGAACCTGCAACTCATATGCCCTTCTTGCAAAGGTCAGAGCAATCAGTAAAACTGTTTTCTATGTTACTTACCTCAAGTCAGCTAGATTAGCTGGTTCAAATGGAACAAGCATTAGCTTATCTACCATAAAATTAAGATCCCAAGGAGGGACCATCATTTTTTTTGGAAACCTCTTATTAAAAAAAAAAAAAAAAACTTTCAAGAACATTTTTACATGAGACTCTATTGAAAAAGGAGGGTCCATATGTTTATATGCTGAAATTGCAGATAAATGAACCTTGATAGAGGGAATAGGAAATGCCATAGGATAGTAACTCACACAGACATTATAAAACCAGAAAACAATTAGCCTTGAATGGGTACTGTTTATGTTGCTGGCACAAAGTAGAAAACCTTTTTCATTTGCTAATATATGATTTTGTAGTGGCAGGTCTTCTTGTCTCCACTAGTACCTGCTACACATCCTCAGTAAACAAGTGCTTAAAAGGAATTAAGACCCTATCATCCAGGCAGTCTGTTGAAGATGATTGATGTCAGGGTGCATCAAACACTCCCGTTCTTGTGTGAGTAGATCCACTCTGTGAGTAAGCATGTGGTAACTGCCCCTGGCCATTTCCAAAAGAAGGGAGAACCACAGTTGCCTGGGCCATGATGGCGTTACCACAATGATCTTGGTGGATTCCTTTTGAATTTCAGAAGTACCTTGGATATTAGTGGAAAGGGTGGAAAAGCATACAGGAACATTCCTGTCTAAAGAAAAGAAAAGGCATCTGTCTTCCAAGCCTTTCTGCATGGAGTTCTGGAAAAAAATCAAGCCAGTTGATTGTTCAGGGAGGAGGCAAATAGGTCTATCCGAGGAATTACCCACAGGTGGATCAAATGTTGGAAGAACCCATGATCTAGTTTCCATTCATGAGAGTCTTCCCTGGTTCTGTCCAGCTTATCTGTCACACAGTTTTGCTCTGATGGAACATAGGATGCTTGTAGAGTGCGATTGTGTTATGAGGTTATAGCCTCAGCTAACATTGCTAGTCTGCAAAGGATACTTGACCTGATTCCCCCTTACCTCTTAATGTATCACATGACAGTGGTATTGTCTGTAACCACTTGAAGAGGTCCCGGGGACCAGTCATGATTCAAAGAATTGAGTGACTTGATCAAGGGAAGTATATCTTTGACATTTATGTGTTTGCATCTGTTCATTGTGTTCCACATCCCCTGCACTATTATCCCTCCTGAAACTGCTCCCCAAACAAAGTCTGAAATATATGTGGTGACTGCTTTTCAACAGGGAGGGAGAAGGAGAGACCTGGATTTAAAGATATCTGTTGTCTCCATCAAAAGCTTTCTCTTCTGACAAACCCCAGCACTGGGATTTGAAAAGAGGAAGGGTGTTGAGGCCAGGACTACACAGATTTCGGATACCACTGTATCTTTCTCATGTGGAGTCTTGCAAAGGTATCATTAGAACCACAGAAACCATGAGACCCCAAACCTGAGATATTCCTTCATAGCGACAGAAGTCTGAGTTGAGAACCTTAGAAACAGATCCAAACAAAGATCTGTTTTTTCACATGGAAGAACAGCTCTTTGAACTGAGATGTCTAGTTGGCATATGAGGAACACAATCCTGTGTGAAAGGGTTAAAAAAGAATTTTGAATGTTTTCCTGGAATCCCAACTGGTGTAACAGATCTCTCACCCAAGAGAGAGATTCCTGACACTTTGAAAAAGACTCTACAAAGATAAGCAAGTCTAAATATGGAAACATGGATACCCTGTAGCCTGCAATGAGCTATATAACTGGAGCTAAACACTTTGTGAACATCCTGATTCAGTGAAAACTTCAAAGGATAAGGCAGAAAATTGATAATGTGATCCAGGCACATAAAACCTTAAGAAATGCCTGCAGCCTGGATGAATAGGGATGTGGTAAGCATCTTTTAAGTCTGATGCAGGAGACTTGACAGAGGAAGAAGAGGCTACATTTTGTGAAGTGACATAATTTTGAATTTGAGCACTATCACAAAAATGTTTACGAAAGAAAGATCCAGGACAGGTCTCCAAGCATTTTCTTTCTTGGGTACTAGGAACAGCTTTGAATAAAAACAGTTCCCCACCTGGGAAGGAGGAACTGGTTCTATCACTCATTGGGTTAACGTGATGAAGAACAGGTAGAAATGAAAAAGTCTGATCTGGATTATAAAGAATGACTCTCTGGAAAGGAGGAATTTTCTCCTACTCCAAAATGAAACCCTGATGAATGATATTCAGAACCCATTGTCTAAAATAATACGTTGCCAAAGAGAAAACATGGAAAATCAGAGTTTCTGGAAGAAAAAAGGGTCCAGGGTGGGAGGGGGGTCGCAAGATCTCTTCAATAGTCATTCAAACTTGTTGGATTGTATGTACATTGTTTTAGAAGGACTAAAACATCTTTTTGGAACTTCCCTGCCATTTCTCCTTAAACGTCTGTTTACCTGAATTTTATTGAGACTGTTTATTATGATTTTCTTTTGCCAAAATTGGATTAAGAGATTAAAAAATCCTTGGAAATTTTGGAAAAGGAGGACTGAAAATCTTACAGATTCCCTGGATCAGCTTGCCCTTTTTATCACACTTTTTGATCATCTCTGCAGCAGAGGGGCCAAACAATAAATCTTTATCCTGGGAGAATTTAAAATCTCGTTTTTAAGATAATCTGGGAAGTTCTGAAAATACAGCCATGCAAACATCAAAGCAGCACTAGCAGCCATAGCCCTGGAAGACGTATCAACAGAATCATACCCACATTGCAGACAATGAGTAGTTTGTTTGTTTGTGTCTTTTGGCTTTTCCCGGTTAGGGGTCGCCACAGTGGAACTCCGGTCCGCTAATGATTGGCAGTAGATTTTTACGTACTGGCTTGCCGGGCCTAACGCACAACCTTCAACGAAGGAAGGCCCACTCATGCATGTCACTCCACAGAAGACGCTCTAACTGAGAATCGAACGGGCAACGTCTAACTGTGAGGTGACAATGCTACCGCAGCACCACCACCGCAGTTGAGTAGTGATCTATGCAGTAATAGAAATTAAGCTATTTAAAGCAGATAGTTCCATACAGGAAGAAACTGCAGGTAAAACATTCCTCATACTTTTCACAATTAGTCAGAACAAACGTTAACATATGAGCACGACAGTTCAAAATTCTGCATATCAAAGTTGCAGAATTATACGCTTTTTTCCCATACCTGAAGTTTTTCGACTTTGGCAGACAAAAGCGCTAACATTAAATTATTGAGTGGATTGCCGATCTGTGCCTTTTGGTTTAAGTTAGTTTGTTTTTTACACATTATCTGAAGTTTTTTTTCCCATACCTATCAATAATTTTCTCATCCTTATCAGAAAGAGTAGGACTGGAAGTAACTAAGTGCTTAGCAGCAGTGGGATCAACTAAATCTATAGTTGGTGGGTCAGGTTTGGGACTAGTGTATGAAAATTTAAAAGACTGAGGAAATGTATTCATCTTATCTGGCTTTTAGGGGCAGCTGACTGACTATCAATAAAATAGCAGGCAGTGATACACACATCCTCTAAAACAGACAGAACAGGAGGAATATGTGTAGGTTCTGGAAAATCCTTCTGTAACAACATATACTATTTTATGAGGGACTGAGAAACCTCAGGGTTCTCCCACTGAAAATAGTGGTGCATTCTAGCAATAGACTCAGACAAAGAAACCCCCCCATGGGGAGAATCAGAAACTGAACTCTTCCCTGAGTGTAAATCAGAAATCTTGCATCTTTCTGTTAATATTCAGAATCTTGAATCTCTTCAGGAAAAGAGTAATCCGTTTTAGTTTACCAGGAACTACTTTGCAAGAAAGATCAGTAGCCTGAAATAAATCCTGAGACAGACCCAGTAAACTACTCCTGTCCAAAATATTTGAGGAGAAGTAGATACATGCCTGGTTTTCTGTTTCTTTTTGACAGAAAAAAGGGGTAAACTGTGTAAATAATGGCAACAGCTGCTTCTGCAGGAATAGGCACAGCATTCTGAAACAACATGGAAACATTCCCTGTTTCCTCTCCCAGGACTTACAATAATGGTTCTCTCTTTCCCATTTAGGGTATCCCAACAGCCAAAGAGGATGTGGCTTACCCTTAGTGGCTGTAGATGCTGCACCAGAGGGATCTGGGGTAAAAGATGAATGGTCTGAGATATAATAAATGGTCACAGCAGAGTCATCCACCTGTGGCTGAGGAAAAGTGCTGTGGTGGCAAAGGCTGCTTGCTTAATTTTTTTTTTTTTTTTTGTGGCTGGAAGAAGGACCGACTGTGAGACTGATAATCTGGTGGATGGTCAAGCCAAAAATTGTGCCTCTTTCCCAGGAAAGATGAGCAACAGTTGCCAGTAAACACTTACAGTCCACGAAAGTCACTTTTTTTGAGAGAAAGAACACAGTAAAGAACCCTTTAAAACATTATGTTAGCCACTGAAAAGAAAAAATAAACACAATTTCTCCACAAAAAATTATTTAGTTAGTTTACATTACTTTTAAACTGACAGGAAAATTAAGTGCTCTGTTTAAAAGTGAGTGAAAATCAGTTAAAACAAAACACTCCTGGCTTTAAAATAACTTTCCAGAAAAGGAAAGCAATAAAACACGAGCAAAATTAAGAAAGTGTAAGTTTTTTCCCAAAGGGATCATATCTGCCCAGCAAAGGAAAGCACAAACCGACCATATATCTTCAAAAGCCTCAGAGGAGTGTACTGTTTGGTGGCAGTGAAGCTCTTAAGGGTTTCACGAACAAATTTGTCTTTTAGTCTGCTCAGCTCTATTGAAAATGTCACTTCATTCAAACACCTAGGGATGTGGGTCAACCTCTTCCTAAATTTCTAGCACCACCTGACTACACACACTAAAAAAAAATCACCTCCATCCTATTCTGGGCTCAAAGGATCTCTATATTTCTATCCAGACCCTGTAGAAATGTCATGGGCAAAACTATCTTACTCGCTAAGCTGAAATATTGTCTTTCGCTAATTGCGGTAGCTTCTAAAAGAAATTTATCCACCATTTGGCCCATTTCAAATGCCATTTGCAGATTCATCACTGTCTCCCCAAGAAATGAACACCAATGCAAAACCATTGAAAAAGCTACCTGGCTACCTATGAAATGATGCGCTGACATTCTACTTGCCTCTTGAATATTTAAACTTATCAGGAATGATACCTTCCCTCCACTAGTTTCCAGACTATTCAGACATGCTCAGACATACAACCATGTACATCTTAATCACTCATGTCCCTCCTCCAAACCTCCAAAGACTTCACTGCACAGACTATGCTTTCTCAGTCATTGTTCCCAAAGTGTAAGAATCTCTTCTTTCTTTTCTTAAAGATCATTCTTCTCACCCCATTTCCATTCACAAATAAAAACACATTTCAAGACTCTAGGAAAATGCAGCTGCTATCTCTCTGGTCATATAACTTAACCTCTTCATGCCCATCTTCTGTCTACATGCCTTGATCTGACTCTGTTTTTGATTGGGATTCTTCCAACATGCTCTGATTTTCACTAAATATATAATGCATGTATGTATTGTGGTCTTCACTTAGTCTGTATATAATGTCCTTTATCTATTGCTTTTATTCCCTCAAGCCAACAATGATATTCACTTTGTTTACAATATATGTATATATTGCATTTTGTAATTCACTCTGTTAATAATTCCTGTAACTATTGTGCTTTTTCCAGGCTTTAACTGAAATGGGTCCAGTGGAATCAGTGCTCTATCTCAGTTAAATTAAAAATAAAGAAGTAAAAAATCATATTTTTAACTGTATAAATGTTTCTTGGGCGTTTTCATTCTCCTTTCCCCCAAAAAAGCTCTGCTCCTTCTCTCAGAAGTGCATGTAATGTGCCAGCCATAGCTAGATATTTATTCAAGCAGATTTAAAGTCTCATTCACCATGACTTAACCCAGTATGGTGATGTCAAAGGTGGATCTTATATGCTTAACCTTGTACATTTCTTTGAGAGTAACCACTGCACTGCATTGAGGTTTATTTATCTAAAAAGCTTGCTCTGGGCTGCCTAAATCATTCAATACTGTATCCCATATTTTAATCATGCATAAACTCAGGGATCTAAAGGTTACCTGGCATGCTACATGGTTATACACAACAGATAAGAGATGGAAGATGCCTGCCCTAGCCATTCCCTGTCACCAGTGGAGTCCTCTCTAGGATTTGTCCTATTGCCACTCTGTTTTGGAATCATTTTCTAAGATATCAAAACTAACTTCAGTATTTATCAAACCAAATATGCAGAAGGTTGCAAACTTGAAAACATTGTCCTTAGCCCTGCTAACACCACATTACAGATGTATGGCACAATAGAAATTACCTTGCCTTCAGTTCAAAACATGTAGCATTCTGACATTTTGTAGTATCAGTTTTATGTAGTATCAATAGGCAACAACTAAAAGTTGAGCATATAGTAAAAGACCTGAGTCCTTTTAGACAATGACCTTCCATTTCATGCCCATATAGACACTACTGTCTGAAGAACTTGTGGAGTTACTCACTAGAACCTCAATGGAGTTGACATCCAGGCCAGGGAAGTAATTTCCCCCCTTTAGGTAGCTCTTTTTAGACCAGGTTTGGAATAATGCATTCTGTTTTATAGCCTATTCACATCATTCGGTGCATTTTGCAAGGTACAAAGAGCATTAAAGGAATTAAAAGCTTATCTTGTGTCCAAAGACTGCAGCATGTCTCATTTCTCTGTGTCTCATTATCTTGTTAGAGACCTATGTCTGACATACAGTGCATTGGAAGACCCTTTACTCTTTGATGCAGTCTGCTTAGAGTATCCCCTGGTGACCTGAATGCAAGCAACCACTTACCTTCAGTAAAAATAATTACCTACCATACTATGAAATGTATCCGCTTCATATCTGATAGACTCACATGTAAACAGAATAAACTCTCTCTCTAGCAGACTCAGCCTACCTATTCATACTTTCAGAAAGGACCTGAATGACTACATGGTCCTGTACGTTTCAAAGTGGGATCTGTGACTTTAGGCTCCTTGATGGCCAACAGGCTATGAGCTCCTCAAACCTATGAACTATGAACAACATGAGGGTTCAGACTTCAAAGGTTAGAATGCAGATAACTGTTAGGTGTCAGTTTTTCCATTACTCCAAATATGCAGCGTTGTCATAGGTGCAATCAGTATTTGGAATACAATTTCCTAGTCCTGGGTTTGATTCCCTTAGTCTGATCAAGACATTTAACCAGACAGCATATCCAGCCATCATCAACTGAAAATGAGCCTCAGTCCAGAACTCAGCTAACAAAATGAATAAACTAAACAGAATTTCAGGATGGAGATGCTTGTATTGCTGTCACTGGAATGTCTGCCACTGCAGGCCTGTTCAGTCTGTTCAACATTATTATTATTATTGTAGCAATGTTTTGACTATCTACTGCATCACAGTGCTTTGTTTTTTAATGACATGTTTCTAAGTTTCTAGTTAATTTTAAGGACTGTATATGTTTTAGCTGTTTTCATTCTTGTTTTTTTTTTTTATTTCAACTTAATGTTTAACTGTTTACATCTGTTTTATGCTTTTAATTCATTACTGAGTTATTTTAATCCGTGTTTTGTTATTTATGGCCCTACAACATCTGGAAAAAGTGTTTTAAAATCCTTAAAGCCTATATTTAGAAATCCCAATAAATAGCTGCACTGATTTTGCCATTTAAATTATCTAACTTTTGGAATTATATCTTTGTATCTTTTTCCTTTTTGAGAGAGAAATGGAGATTTAAGGCAGACTAGAAGTGTAATTTCAACTGTCTTTTGAAGCCCAAGAGTTTTGAAGTGCATTGCATTCCTGGTCTGCCAGTTCAACAAGAGAGCTAAGTGGCTGAAAAATGTTCCCAACGTTCCGTTCAGGAAGGAGCTGTCAGTTAAGTACAGAATTATCATTAACGCATTATGTTAAAGTTATTCAGATACTTTTATCCTCCCATTATATTCATATTCTGAAAACTGAGTGCCCACCCAACCAAGCCATGTTGCTCTTTTTAACTTAGTGACTCTTGAGTTGTCTGCCCTTTCTATAAATTTGTCTTTGGAAATTCCTCCCCGTTTCTTGTCATTGTCTTTCATTGGTATGCACTGAAATATCAAACTGGAAAGTTCCTCCCTTATACTGCTAAAGCTTGAGTGACCCTCCTTTCATATCTGTCTGCCTGCTTAGTGTGCACTACAATACTTGGAAACATCAGCCTTTTTTTTTCTTTTGTGGAACAGCAATTTATTTCCCTTAGAAACAAATCGCTGTTCTAAGTATTCAGGATTTTAAGCTTTTGCTTACATGGGGTCGATAAATCAGCGTTTGTTTTTTTAAGCATTCACTGATTTAATATAGACCCTTTCAGGAGAGATGACTACATTGTGGAAGTTGGGGGGAGCAAAAACCCTGGTTGTGCCCTAGATGCCACCACTGTGTTTACCTTTCAGCTCTAGTAATCGGTATAACACTACTTTATGCACAATGGAAAAATCAGTTCTCAAATTGATTAGGTTACTTATTTTACATTTTATTTCTGGTAGCAACCATTGAGAAAAACAGTTTGATTCCTAGTCAGAATGAACATGGATGTGATATTGTTACATGTATGTTTGAAGTAAAAATAGAAAATTAAAAAAAAATTAAAAGTAGGATCAAAATATCATAAATGTACATTATAATATAAATTATCACAGAAATGAGGGAACACATTTATGGATGCAACTTCTTTTTGTGAAGCTGTTTTTTTCACACAGCTCAGTAGCATGGTTACAGCCAAGTACTGATTTCTGAGTGAACACTTAGTTCACATACTTTTGGGGAAGTATTCTGATAGGTGGGTTGAGACTCTATTCCAAAAGTAGGTACTTACCATACCAGGTAGGTGTTGATGGTGGTTTAGGTTTTTGAAACTGTCTGCGATGGAGCTTAAGTGGCTTATACCAGAGATTTATTTTTCACTTATAAATACTTGGGGTCTTTCTAGTTATTCAAGGTGCTTTGATAGGTATATTTCAAAAGGGCATTGTAATTGAAGGATGGTCTAGTAAGAGAGGAGTACAGAGAGTCATGGACATCATTTGACTTGGAGGATATACCTTGACAAGTAAACTGTATGAGGCAGAAGGTCTTCTTAACACAACTGAGACATGATGGTCAAACAACAGCTTATTATCTACTTAGATACCCCAGGTCTCTAATAACAGCTTATTTTGAAGGAATAGGGACCATTTCAAAGATCTTGGCATTTAGGCTGAGCCCATAATTAACAAACCAAGTGTTGCTTTCAGGAGAAGGTAAACAATTGCACCACACCACACTCCTCACACAGTCCCACTAAACCTACACCACCAACATCCACACATAGAAACACAAAAACATTTGCGGAGGCTATCAATAATCTGCTCAAGCAACAGAGACCTCCAAAGTAGAAATGCAACCCCCCCCCCAACACAACCCAAATGACACATAGGCCACAGACTCAGTGTGACAATAAACCACAGCCCATAAGGCAAAACAATGTACCCAACACACTAGTCATAGGTGACTCTATAGTCAGGCACACTAATGTCCCACTCACCAGGCTAAACAAGGAGAAGGTTACTGCCAGTTGCCTGTCAGGTGCCAGGATCTGCCACATAACTCAAGCACTCAATTCACTCCACAACAAGTACAAATATGACTGTCATTGTCGATGTTGGTATGAACGACCTAAGACATACCTCCCTGGACTACAGCAGATATGACCCTAGCCCTGAGTAGCATCTGGTCATCGCCAAGAATGATACTGCAGTACAAGGACAAAATTATTGACTTCAACAATTGGCTAAGCTTCTGGTGTCATTCTGAGGGGATCCAGTATCTGTCTGCCTGGGATGACATGGTCGACAGACCATGATGCTTTGCCAGATATGGCCTGCACCTGTCGCCCTTGGGATTCCGGATACTGGCTAAGGCTCTTGCCACCCCATATAGTGCCTTTTTTAGGCAAGGTTGAAATGACAAATTCACCACCATAACATGAACAGGCAAGCAAAAACTGAGGGTAATGCTACTCAATGCTAGAAGTCTAAATCTCAAAATGCACTCACTCAAGGCACTTAAAATGGAGAACATCGATATCTGTGCAGTGACTGAGACCTGGTTCAAGGCTCTAGAGAGCACCCCTGCATTACCAGGCTATAACTCATACCACACTTTTCAGCCATCTAACCTGGACCAGAACACCAAAGGCGGAGGTGTGTCCATATTCATTAAGGATATCCACACCTCCAGGCTAGTTGCACAGCATAATGCATCTGAGGTTATCCAAGTGCAACTAACTCTGGGCAAAACTGCAATCCAAATTGTAGCTTGCTACAGATCCCCCACCATGCCCCAGAATCCACACTCCTTTTTTCTTGATATAATGGAAAATATTAGGGTTCAACCAAACAACCTAATAATGGGCGATTTCAACTATCCCACCATTAACTGGGAAAACTACTCATGTACCAACTCCTTCACTCAATGCTTTCTGGAATTCATAAATTCCAGTGCTCGGGATCAACTTATCCACACCCCCACCAGGGGCAACAATATCCTAGACCTAGTCATTACCAACATGAGTGACTGGTGTTCCACACCTGAAGTCAACTCCTCGTTGGTCAGATCCGACCATAAGCTAGTTACCCTATATATCCACATCCTGCCCCCACCCACCATTAAGGAAATCACAGTAAAAAATTTCTCCAAAGCCACCTTCATGCTTCTTAAGACAGAAGTGGTGAACTTCATGACACCCATGCAGATGGACAATACAGTTACGACTGCTGAATTCTACACAAATGCACTCTATAAGCACTTACATGAGTGCATGGATCATGCTATCCCAAACAGAACCAAGATGCTATCCTCCAAAAAACGGAAGCCAATCTGGTGGTCCCCTACCATAAACAAACTCTACAACAGAAGGAAGAAACTGTTGCAAAAGAGAGTAAAATCCCATGAGTGGAGGAGCTCCCTGGTCAGCCTCAGTGAGAAGCTGAGATCCCTTATAAGATCCTCCAAAGCTAGCTATGAAAAAATTGCCACTGATTCTAAGGGCAACCATGAAGCATTCTATAGCTATGTCAAGAATCTCAATGGCAACACCCAGATCTGCTCTGAGTTACAGCACAATGGGATGGAAATTACAGAACCAATTGATATTGCCAACATCCTGGCAGATAGGTTTAGTGCTAACTTTACCCCCGTCTCACCCCCTAAAGGGCCCATATCTATACAGGAAGAATGCAGAGTCCATGTAATCACATTTATGCAGGTAAAAGCTGCACTCTCTAAAACCAAAAACACAGCATCCATGGGACCGGACAACATCCCAGTCTGGGTTATACACGAACTTCAGAATGAACTGGCTCCCCACCTAAGCACCATGTTCAATCATAGTCTCATGTCAGGCTTTGTGCCCACTGAATGGCGCACAGCAAACAGTTATCCCATGCCACAAAGGGGGAGCCACCACTGATCCTGGGAACTATCGCCCTATTAGCCTGACGAGCCTGGTCTGCAAGGCCATGGAATGTATCATCATGGAACTCATAAACAAAGACATTGGTAACCTCCAAACTCTGGACCCCACCCAGTTCAGGTTTGTGAAAGGCAGATCATGCCTTCTGAACTTGATTGACTTCTTTGAGGCAGTCACTGAAGACGTAGACGTGGGTAAGGTGGTTCACACAGCCTATCTTGACCTCGCCAAGGCTTTTGACACCATCCCTCATTCTGGAATTATAGCTAAACTCACTAAACTAGGTATAAATCCCTCCATCACAAGATGGGTTGCCAACTGGCTCACTGACAGAACCCACACTGTAAAAGTTGTAGACCCCAAATCTGACTTCAAACCAGTGACAAGTGGAGTACCGCAGGGTTCAGTCCTGGGACCTCTACTGTTTGGTATCTACTTCTCTGAAGTACAGGCTAACACAGAAGGTCTCTGGCTAATGAAGTTCGCAGATGACTGCAAACTAGGAGTCATAGTCTAGTCCCCAAATTATGTGGAAATCCTACAGAAGGGCCTCACTTAGACAGATGCCTGGTGTTAGAGACATGGCCTCAAGCTCAGTGTCAAAAAGTCCATTGTCATTCCCTTTGGTAAAAACTCTGTTCCCATGAAATACCACATAAACGGCAGTCTCCTTAATGCTGAATGTGTGATAAGAGACTTTGGGACCCAGGTGGACAGTAGTCTCTCCTTTGATTATCACATTGCCATAGTAGTCAGGAAATCCTTCTATGTGGCACACCTCATCACAAAAGGGTTCTCATCCAGAAAAAAGGTCATTGTTCCCCTCTACTCGGCACTCATTAGACCCATTATAGAGTACAACACCCCTTTTGGAATGTACCTCACAAGACATCTGCAGCAGCTGGAAAGGCCACAGAAGTACCTCACAAAGAGGATTACTGGCCTCAGACAGATGCCCTACACTGACCGTCTCAAAAAACTCCATCTTTACTCTGTAGCGATCTATGCCTAACATATAAAGCTATGTTAAACCCAGAGCTGTTGGACATGCTACACCTAAAGAAATCCCAATCCCTCCGAGCTACACGCTCTAGGGATCTAAACCTTGTCACCACAATAAACAGGAGATGCTGGAGGGATAGATTCCTGTCCCAGAGATTTCCTATACTCTGGAACAAGCTACCTATCTATGTCAAGCAAAGTTCTTCATTAGCACTCTTTGAGAAAAATCTTGATGAGTGGATGGGAAATAGGAAATACACCCCGGGGATCACTTCTGTGGCTCTGCTCGACAGGGGCACAGGACGTTAACTTCCTTGGGTGGCGTAAGCCAGGGAACCTTGTTGGCTAGGCTTACTGAGGCCCTTGGGCCAATAGCCTAGTACCTACCTATGAACCAGGCCTTGATGGATAATGAGTATCATGGGAAGAAATGATAGCAGCACCTAATTTGCAGGTTTCTGCAAACTTTGTTAGCCAGAGATCTTGGATGCCCAATTTCACTTCTGGGAACTAAATGACAAATAGGAAAAGACCCAAGACTCCGATTCTGCTACTAATATCTCTACAGCAAGAGGAGGCATCCCCTAACTTAATATAATAATCTTCATCCATAAGCCAATTTGCTGTTCAGTAAAAAACTCAAGGGTCAAAATTGATATTGGAAAGTTTTCCCATGATGCCTATATGGAGGACGGTGTCAAAGTTCTAAACAAGGTTAAAGTAGGTAGAATAGGTACTCTGGCCCTTGTCTAAGGTTTCTGTGACCTTGTCAAAGAAATTTTTGTCATTGGTTTGTGGATCACCTTTCTCGTTATTGAGCTACTCAATAGTGCTATGTTCCACGGCTTTAGAGATAAAGCTAGTGGGACTAATACGAATACAGTTACAGTGTCTGTTATACAGCAGTCCATGTGGAGAGATAAAACTATGTTTGTTCTCAAAGACTCAAGTATGTAGCCTGGGAAGAAACTAAAGTTAAAGATATTTATTAGAGGGTGGGCAGTGCATTTTTAAAGCTTGCAGTCACACAGCAGAATATTTTCAGAATCCATGGAACTAATGTTTTTAGCTCATGAGATTGATGACGTACCTCTCTAAAGAATGGCAACAGCAGGTAGCATAGGCAGGAGAAACCTGAGGGTAGTGAGACTTATGTATGACCATCCACAGAAAATTCAGTACATCAAAAGGCAGCTGACCAAATACAACTTGTCTATCAGCAGACTATTGAAAAAAAAGTAAATTAGCAGAAAGACATTAGCCCTAGGTTCTGGGTTAGAGTGGGATGTACTACTGGAGATGCATTTGGAGGCTAACTGGTAATTACTTGTGAGTTTCCAAATGAGTTTGTAAATATAGGTAAAGAAATCATTATATTTATCTTGGCAGTGGTAGTCCCTTTAAGTTCATAACTGGCTTTGTTCTCCCTAATTGTACACTTAAGGGTCTTGCTCAATGGCTTTAGATCATTGTGGCGATGAGGAAGAGGGGAGGGTTTTTTTTTGTAAAGAGTCATGAGCTTTTCCTGTGTCCTAAAGAGCTGATTTGTATGTGAGTTCCACCACTCCACCGTATGGGCTTATTTTCAAATTTACCATTGTGGTGGGAGGGAGCAGCCTCTTCAAAACATCTATTCACAAGATAGCAAAACTCTGAGTAGTATGCTGAGGTAAGGGTGGCATTGTGCATAAGTTTATTTGCAGGGGTATGCCAGTTGTGATTGCACAAGATAAGTAAGCAGCAATGAATGAAATAACCCTGAAATATTGTAGTGTTTCTTTTTTGGATTGGGATGCTTGTGTTAAGGATGAAGGGAATAGCCAAGTGATCTGATTTACCCAGAAACGTAGTGACCAGTGCAGTGGTACAGGAGTGAGAGCAATTGGTGTGGACAAGCTCAAAGAGGTTAGCACTGTTGTTGGAGATGGGTATAATTTGGACTAAGGAGTTGAAATTTAGAAAAATCACAGAATCTCTGGATGTATGTATTTATGGTTAAGTTTTGTCATTTGATTAAGGGATAATTAAAATCATTCATCATAAAAGGTAGTGACTTGACTCATTGGGTTACTTTTTGAATCGACGTAGAAAACTGACATGTTTTGAATGAAACAGAGAATGGGACTTGTAGTGGCATTGATTTGGTATGCAGTCTTATGGCGGTATACTGGGACTTCTAAAAGGACTCCCTACTGTAACTCTGAGACCCACTGTTTTGATTCCTGGTATTTTGAAAAAATGTGGAAACTCTGAGGCATTTTGGTTTCTTCATTTCTGGTTTTAGCCTTTATAGTCTTGGTTATTATTAAAAAAAAAATAATGAAATTAACAAAGAATGGTGAATGTCTGCTATCAGTATACCCTTTTAAAGTTATTTTTTGCAGTGGGCAGTGCTCCTCCATACCACAACAGTTTATATGTACTAAATCTGTGATTGTCATACCTGGAAGAAAAGGGAATATACCGCACCACTAACCTGTACTTAGTATGTACAAGCCCTCATTTTTACACATTCTGTCTACCTGTTCAGGTACCTGAATTTATCAGTTTTAGAATTTAAAGTTGTTACCTTCTGAATGTTTTAGGCTGGTATCCTGCAGTAAGGATATGCCCCTATAGATTCTAATAGCCCTGAATTCCTGAATGCATGGTAAGCACATTAGTCTGGTAAGGATGGAGTGCTGTTATTGCTCTGAAACCAAGTCTCAGTACCTGCACAAATATGGATGCTTTCAAGGGTGATGTAGACCTTGAAGCTCAAAATTTTGTAGTTTACATTTTTAACAGTTAGCAGGGCAGCATGATTTTGTTCAAATGGAATTTACAAGGTGGGTATGGTCTTGAGTTTATCATTGCCTAAAAAGGCACTATGGGAGAAGCACAAGTTGTAGGCAGTATGCAAAAGTCATGTGATAAGAGGAGCAGGCCATCACTTGCATTGCAGGAGGATCTGCTGACTATCTGGCCCAAAGCAAACATACACTGGATCCCCTAGCATGATAGTGGACTTTTAATTGTGTTAAGTATTTTTTCCATTATTTTGTAGTGTATTGAGGGTGGTTAGGGAATGTTACTTTTGAAGTCTTCAGTATTTTAAGCAGTTTAGTTTTATTTGGTTTAGTTATGTAGGATTAATTCAGTTTGCTAATAATGTCATTTTCTTTTTTTTTAAAAAACAAGTTTATTGTTTTTAACATATAAAATAAATACCATAACAATTTTATACAAGTAATTAAAATAGAAATGGTTATAACATTCAGTAAAATAACCAAAGTATTTACAAAGGCATCCACTCCAATCAAATCAATTAATTAAACTAAAATACCATGCTACTGAAGTTAAGATTTTTTTAACAAATTTTGTAAAGTAACCCATATAATATAGTAAGATGTTTTCTATACATATATATATATATATACATATATATATATATATATATATATATATATATATATATATATATATATATACATATATACATATATATACATATATATATATATATATATATATACACATATACATACATATACATTCATAACATTTTTAAATTCATTAAATGAAGGAGGCGTATCTGAAATCCAATTTCTGGTTATTATTTTTCTAGCCACTGCTAGAATAGACCATAACAAGGGAAGCTTAACCTTTTTAACACTTTGAGGTACAGGAGTGTTGAATAATATAAGAGATTTAGAAATAATGAAATTATCTGTAAAAAGAGCCTGCAAAAAATCATTAATTGACTTCCAATATTCATTCAATTTTATACAGTCATAAAACATATTTCTACATTACATCTTTTACATAGATTGTCTTTATTATTTATTTTATTCATTATCAAAGGTGTATAAAAGGATCTATGTAAAAATTTCCAAGTAAAAAGTCTCCAGATAATGGAAGAAGTAGTTTTATAGGCAGATTCCAATATATATTGTTTATCTTGTTGATTTGGTAATTCACCATTAATGGAAGTAAAATAATTCCAATAGGTATCTACATTGTAATAAGTTTCTTCTCTAATAATTTTATGTATGTATGAAAGCTTACCTTTATCAGAAACTTTATGTTGTAAATTTAATATCAAGTAATCAATCAGTGTTGGAATAGATTCTTTAACTGTTATAGATATTAAATCAATTTTATTAATGAGATGTTGTCTAAAGGTCTGAACTTCTAACCAACAAGTTTCTCTCAGATCAAATTCTTGTTTTAAGAAGTCTAAACTTTTAACTTTATTATCAGATAGCAACTGATACCAGTACTTTAGAACATTTTCTGTGACTAAATGAGTTCTTTCAGAAGTGGATGACAAAAGCATACCTCGTGTATACATTATAGGGAATATAATAAAGTTCCATTCCTTATACTTAGGATGCATGAATATAAAATTACGATAACTAATAATAATGTTTAATGGATAACTAACTATATATTTTGGTGTAATAGGTGAAGTACAGAATTCTTTTAGTAACTATAGCATGGAGTTATTTACAATCATATTTTTATGTGTTAAAGAGATTTTCATGAAGTGAATACTAATTAGTTCCCAATAATCTTTCCATTTTGCAACATATGACTGATCTATTAACAAAGTAATAACTTTTATAATAGAAGAGATAGTATATAAGTTAAAGTCTGGAAAAAAATGCCCCCTTGAGACCAGCTATTAGTATGTTTCTTTAATGCAATCCTAGGTGCCCTTAGGAAATTTAACATTAGTGTATTCAATTTCTTGATAATTATTTTTGTAGGTGGGAGTATTATTGATTGTATTAAGTATAATATCTTGGGGAATATTATCATTTTAATAATTGTAAGTCTCTCTTCCATAGTAAAAAACATATTATTCCAGGTATTGAAAAGATTTTGTATATTAAGAAGACAGGTATTATAATTATTATGTATAATAGATTTGATATCTTTAGTTAATATTATACCTAGATAAGTTATCTGACCTGAATTGGGTATATATTTACTAAAATCACTAATGAGAACATTTTTTCGTGTATATATAGGTAGTGTTTTAGTTTTTTCTTCATTGAATATTAAACCAGAAATATTTTTAAAATTCATCATTTTATCAAATAGGGACTGCATAGAAGAATTAGATCCTGCTGATGTAATTAGAACATCATCTGCAAAAAGTTGAATTTTAGATGTTGTATTTTCATCTATTTCAAATCCCTCTATATCAGTACTGTTTCTGATCAGATTAGCCCAAGGCTCCATTACTAAAGTAAATAATAGTGGAGAGAGTGGACACCCTTGTTTTGTACCTTTTAAAATGGGTATTTTTTGTGAGACATATGTTCTTGTCTTAATGTAAGCCAATGCTCCTTTATATAGATCTTCAATTAGATTTACAAATGCATCTGAGAAGTTTGTGCACTTCAGTAAGGTAAACAAGTAGTCCCAACTTACTGAATCAAATGCTGAACTTATATCGAGACTAATAAGTGTTAAATCTTTCTTTTTCCTATTTGCAAAATCAATTAACGTTAAAGTTCTCCTTATATTATCAAAAGTATTTCTATTTACAATGAAGCCTGTCTGATCTATATCTATAATGCCTGGGATGATTGTCTTCAATCTATCAGCAAAATACTCATAAACATTTTATAATCAACATTAAGTAATGAAATGGGTCGATATGAAGTGCATCTAGCTGGATCTTTATTGGGTTTCAAAATTGGCGAAATAAATGTGTATTGCCAAGATGGAGGAGTTATTAGCTCATTTTGGGCCAAAATAAAAACCTTATGTATTAATGAGTATGTACTTTTAGAAAGAATTTTATATATCTCTGGTATAATACCATCATTACCTGGTGCTTTGTTTGATTTAAGCTTGTTTATTTGTGTAACAACCTCTGTATATGAAATATTTTTATCCAATAGTTTAGTCTGTTGTTTATTAAGTTTTTTACTCATGTTTGTAGTTATAAATTCCTTTATTTTATCTTTGGGTTCCATGTTAATGTTATTATGATTAATTTTGGGAAAGTGATTTCTAAATTCATCTAATATTTCTGGTAGACTGGAAGCATTCTTCTTTTTCCTTAGAGAGAAAATTTCTTTGATATGATTTTGCTTATTCAACCTTTTTGTTTTATTCTTAAGTCTATGTAAGTATTTGGGACTTATTGAGTAAGACAAAAACTTGTATTTCTCTAAAGTTATTTTAACTTTATGAGTTAAAATTTCTTTGTATTTCTCATTTAGTTTGTTTATTTCTTCAATGACTTTTTTGTCCTTAATATTTTTTTTATTATTATGCTTATAAGAGTCTAATTTACTTTGAATATCTAATAATTCTTTATCCCAAGATTTCCTTTTATTATTATACCATCTGATACTTTGTCCATATAGATATGATTTTAAAGCATCCCAGACATAAACAATGGAGACTTCAGGAGTATTATTTATGTCTAAAAAATGTTGCACTTCTGAAAGTATATAATCTTTATAGTCTTTTAGTTGAGTTAGGTATGCTGGTATCCTTTTGATCTGAACATTTTAAGTACTTTTTATCATGAACTCAAAGACAATTGAATTATGATCTGATATAGGACACGAAATGATTTTAGAGTTAACTAACTCTGTTACCATCTGGTTAGAAATAAAGACTCTATCTATTTTTGAATAAGTTTTATATCTGTTAGAAAAAAAGGTGTATGGTAATGATTTTGAGTCTATCTGATTATTAATATCATTTAAATGATAAGAATTAACAAAATCCTTTAAATGTTTTGCATTAGATGTAATTTTCCTTTTCCTATAGTAGTAGTATCTTTTCATGTAGGATACAATTAAAGTCACCTGCTAAAATAATATCTCCTGTAGAGAATGATATGATCTTATTAAGATGGTATTTCACTGTGTTAATACCAATTCCTGGTATCCAATATACATTGATTAATGTATATGTCTTTCCATTAATTTGTATTGTAACCATACAAAACATTCCTTTATCATCTTCATAAGACTTAATAGTTTTAGGAATGGGCATACTTTTATTCCATAAAATAGCCACACCTCTTTTTTTCTGAGTGTGCTCTGAACTAATACTGTATATTTATTTGTGTCTAATTTATCAATATCCTTTTTCAAGAGATGGGTTTCTTGAAGGAATACTAAGTTGGCCTTATGTAAATTAATGTATCTCATTAAGCTTGCCCTTTTACATGGATTATTTAGTCCATTAATGTTTAAAGAAATTCCTTTTAGGGAAGTCATTTGGCATTTTTAAAACATATAAAACTTATAATCAGAATAACAATTAACAAAATAAGTAGTGTTATACCTCCTCCTTTAGGTGTACCATTAAATATAGCTGTATTTATTGAAACTCTTATGGGATTTTGTATAGGCTTCAATTTTGTTTGTAGTGACAATGAGCTTACAAAATGTATTGTGGATGTCAGAACTATATACAAACAACAGTAAACAGAAGAAAATAATATAAGGATTAAACCTTGCACCCAGCCTGGAGTTAAAAACTCCAACTTTGAGTAGCACATACCACTCAAGTTAACCCCTACCCTAAGCAGCAGTACCTCAGCTGCCACCTTATCAATTTAATACTAGTTATTATTAACTAAAGTTAACATCTTTCAATTAGATTATCTAGTAAGACAAAGCTAAACATTAGATAAATCAGCATCATATAAACAAATAGAAACTTTTAAAAACAATTCATACTGCTATGTACATCTATTTAATATAATACATTTATAATCAAATAACATTCCAATAAACTTGATATTAGGAACCAAGAAGAGAGAGAGAAATAAAAGGAGAGAGAGAGAGAGAGAGAGAGAAAAAAAAGAGGGCATATCTACATATTAATTTATTTAAAGTTTGCAAAAATAAGTTCTGATGTTCATTTAAAGTCAATAACTTAGGCTATTATGGTTCAGACATTACATATATTAAGATGTACCTATTTTCTGTCATAGAAATGCAGTTAACAGCTTCTAAAAGACTTTAAATTACTTGCACCAAAGCTTTTTTCTCATACTTATTATTGCCAGTAAAATAAAATATTTATGTTCATAAAAATGGTTACAAATCATACTGCATAGCTATGCAAATTCCCAGATATACTTGCATTATTGTGAAGAAAGCCATCTCTATTTTATATATCTGAACTGCTGCTTTAAAATATGTCACATGACAACTTCTTTTAAGAAAAAATCATAATGATATTTATGTTTGTCAGTTAGATAAGTCAAATGAATTGTAGCATTGTATATGTTTAAATCATAAGTATTTACATACATTAATATGTTACAGTCAAGTAAACTTTCAAAGACATATGTATATATGTTTTACTTTCTATGCCTTCTAAAATATCACATTTGCTTACTATGGGATACTGAATCATTTACAATCATTATAACTTTCATATTTTATAAATTATAACATGAATAAGTAAGTAATTATAAAAAAATAACTCGCATTTAAATGTTATAGAGTTCATTTTCCATCGCAGAGTCGCATTTGCAGCAGTTCTACTTCCTGGTAGAGTGTTCTTCTTGAATCTGCGATGTGTCAGTGTGAATTCAGGGGTCAAAGTTCAAATTGACTGTATTCAGCTTCTCTGCATGAATTCTGAGTGTTGAAGCTTTTAAAACAACTCGAGGACACTATTCACGAGGTAACCCACATCCCAAATTGTCTCCCTTAACATTCTGGCAGGAATTTTGATAAATGCAAGTGACTGACATTCATTTAACAATATAAATGAGACTAAACAGAGCAAAACCTTCGCGAAGTATTTTACAAGTTATTACAGCCTCCATGACAGTGAAACTAAGCCCACAGTTATTAATAAATAATACAACTAAATTTTTATGTCCTTATTCAATTTTTTATACAAATCTTATTATTTGCCTGTATCAGTGATATCAAAAGCATGTAAATGTACTTATATAAAAGAAAAAGAGAGAGAGAGAAAAGAGAAAAAAAAGAGAGTAGAAAATAAAAAGAGAGTAAGAGAAGAAATAGAAAAATAAAAAAGAAAGCTATAAAAAGTAACTACAGTGGAATATTACTTGCTGTTTATATTAATAAAGATAGACATGAAAATATTATTTACTACTATTTAGTTCTAATTATTAGTAATCAAAGCATGACAGATTATTTGTAAACAAGTATAAGCAATAGAATCATGGGAAAATAATTAGCAACAGTATTTAAACAGCACATATACTTTTTTACAAGGAATTAATAAGTTATTATTACACTTATCATATTTTCATTACACTTCTCTCCCTGCCCTCCCCCACCCCTTACTGAATGCATAATCTAAAAAGAATGTCATTATTTAAAACAAAAGAAAAAAAAATGTATCACATTACTAACCTTGAGTGTCTTTGTCACAAAGAGAGACAGATTGATTGATAGCTTGTTATTAGTTCCTCAGATATTTTGACTATTTATGAAACAAAAACAGTTCTTTGTACACAGAAAATAATTTTGATTAAATCTTTTTCAGAATATTTGTGGCTTTCTGAAAATGTAGTAACTGTATTTAAGAAGATTAATAGTGAAGAAAAGAGAGAGAGAGAGAGAGAGAGAAAAAAAAGAAAAAACATAGAACAAGTCATTTGTTTTTTAGTCTTTTTTTTTCTCTGAAGTCTTCCATGAAGCTTCTGTTGCCAACCTCTTTAATGAAGGACTAGCCCATTCCATTTCCTCTATTTTATCCAAAATCTTATTTTTTTTGATAAACAGCAATGCAGAGTCTAAGTCTTCAAAAATTCTGGGGCCATCAGGAAGAAAGATTTTTAGTTTGGCAGGAAACAGAAGGTAGGTTTTAAACTGTGCTTTCTTAAGCCCTCTTATTAATGGCAGAAAAACTTTTCTTTTAGTTATTACCAAGGAAGAATAGTCATTGTCAAAACGCACAGTTGCCTCATTAATTTTAACAGGTGCTTTAGCCCAAGCAGATTTAAGTACCATCTCTTTATCAAAAGATGATAGAAATCTAACTATAACTGATCTAGGATACTTTTTGTTAGAGTTAGAATTAGATATGGATCTATGGGCTCTTTCAATACCAAAAGAAAATGCTTCTGGCAAGTCTAAAGTTTTAGGGAGCCATGTATTTAAAAAAGAAGTAATATTGTTACCTTCAATATTTTCTGGCAGTCCAAAAATCCTAATGTTATTGCGCCTAGATCTATTTTCCAGGTCATCAAGTTTAGTTTGTAGATGTGTGTTCTGCTTCAGCAAAAACTCAATGTTGATTTTTTCTTCTTGGATTCTATTCTCCATGCCATCTACAGTCTCTTATATGCCTGTAATCTGAGTCTTCTGTTGTTGCAAGTCTATATGTAACAAATCTATTTGTTTTATAGTTTTTTCTATGAAGGTATCAATTTTAGTATCCAGTTTATCCATTTTGGCAGTAAGTTGCTGGATTGTAGATATCAGAGACTGAAGTTCTTTCTTGATGCTGGAATCTTGAGAATTTGTCTTACTGGAACTCATTTCAAACAGAGGAGCTGACAGAAAAATTTCCAAGGTGTTTTCTGACAGGAATATTATTAAAATTCTCTTTCTTTTTTAGATATTATTTAAGAAATAGATATTCCAAACGTATTTAGAAAGAAAATTACTTCATAAATTAATTTTTAAAGTAATTATTTCCTGTCAGTGCTGTGAAATTGGTGGAGCTGAAGAAATCTGCTGCTATCCTGTGTTCATCCTTGGCCATGCCTTTCAATAATGTCATTTTCTGACTTGCTGGTTCCAGTTTTTTTTTTTTTTTACATTCTACTGTGTTTAATTTGTTTTCTTACCGTGAGACTAATGTTAAGCTTGAATAATAGGGGTCTAATTTTGGTGGGGTTAGTTATATTCTGGGGATTTGTGTTTATTTTAGTACATAACTGCATGCAGTTTCATTTTCCTTTTGCTAAAATGGGGCAAGATTTGATTTAAAGTAAAGTTTCTGATTGGCTGGTGTGCTGAAAATATACATATACTATCCATAACTGCATTGATAATGGACATGCAGTGAATATAAAAAGTTTACACACCCCTGTTAAAATGCCAGGTTTTTGTCATATAAAAAATGAGACCACAATAAATCTTTTCAAAACTTTTCCAACCAACTTTTAATGTGACCTATAACCTGTAAAATTCAATTGAAAAACAAGCAAATCTGTTAGGAGAAAAAAATATAAAAAATAAAAAATGTACAATAAGCTGGTTGCATAAGTGTGCACACCCTTAAACTAATACTTTATTGAAGCACCTTTTGATTTAATTACAGCATTCAGTCTTCTTTGGTAGGAGGCTATCAGTATGGTACATCTTGACTTGACTTGGCAATATTTGCCCACTCTTCGTCGGAAAAGCACTCCAAATCTGTCAGATTGAGAGGGCATCTCTTGTGCACAACCCTCTTCAGGTCACCCCACAGATTTTCTATTGGATTTAGGTCTGGGCTCTTGACTGGGCCATTCAAAAACTTTAATTTTCTTCTGGTGAAGCCAATCTTTTGTTGATTTGGATGTATGCTTGGGGTCATTGTCATGTTGAAAGGTGAAATTCCTCTTCATCTTCAGGTTTCTAGCAGATGCTCAAAGATTTGGGGACAAAAGTGACTGGTATTTGGAACTATTCAGAATTCCCTCCACTTGACTAAAGCCCCAGTTTCAGCTGAAGAAAAGCAAACCCAAAGCATGATACTGCCACCACCATGCTTCACTGTGGGGATGGTGTTCTTTTGGTGATCCGAAGTGTTGTTTTCGCGCCAAACGTACCTTTTGGAATTGTGGCCAAGAAGTTCAACCTTGGTTTCATCACACCATAACACATTTTCCTACATGCTTTTGGGAGACGTGATATATTGTTTTGCAAATTTTAGCCGGGCCTGGATGTTTTTCTGTGTAAGAAAAGGCTTCTGTCTTGCAACCCTACTCCACAGTCCAGACATATAGAGAATACAGGAGATTGTTGTCACATGTAGTACACAACCAGTACTTGCCAGACATTTGTGCAGCTCCTTCATTATTGTTGTAGGTCTCTTGGCAGTCTCCCTGACCAGTTTTCATCTTGTCTTTTTATCAATTTTGGAGGGACATCCAGTTCTTTGCAGCATCACTGTTGTCCCATATTTCCTCCACTTTTTGATGACTGTCTTCTCTGTATTCCATGGTATATCCAATGCTGTGGAATTTTTTTTTTGCACCCTTCTCCTGACTGATACCTTTCAACAATGAGATCCCTTTGATGCTTTGTAAGCTCTCTTTGAACCATGGCTTTTGCTCTACCAGGCAACAGAGTAAATTTCAGGAAAATCCTACTAGGACAGCTGAACTTAATTTGGGGTTAATCAGACTCTCTTTAATTGATGGCAGGTGTGTACCGAAGAAGACTAAATGCTGTAATTGAATCAAAAAGTGCTTCAACAAAGTATTATTTTAAAGGTATGCACACTTATGCAACCAGCATATTGTATGTTTTTTATTTTTTTATATTTTGTTACCCTAACAGATTTGTTTTTCAATTGAATTGTACAGGTTATAGGTCAAAGTAAAGGTGGGAAAAGTTTTGAAATTATTTATTGTGGTCTCATTTGTTTATATTGCAAAAACCTTGCATTTTAACATGGGTGTGTACACTTTTTATATCCACTGTAGGCTATATATATATATATATATATATATATATATATATATATATTTAAGAAAAATGTCTGTCCATAAAACACGTACATAGAAAAATTACACCATGATTTGTAAGTATATATGAAAAATGAATAAAAAGCACACATAAAATAGCTGGAGGCAGACCAGTGAACCAATAATCAACCATGTCTTGCCATCAAGTAACGCTACATGAAAGTGTCCAGGCAAATAGAAATTTAAACCCACAAATTTATAAAACCTAGTATGAGGCTGAGTTCTTTCATCCTTTTTAAATATATTCAGAGCAAAATTATTCCTCATCAGTTGTATATTTGTATGAAAAAGTCATGATAAATGACTTGATTGACAAAATATAAAAACAGAAATGTAGATAACATGAAAAACACTTGAAAATTTTTAAAAAATGAATACCTTGAACACCAACTAAAAAAACTGTTAAGTACTTAATGGTATGATTAGATGTTGAAGATGAAGAGTTAAAAGCATTAAATTAATAATTAATTGGTTAACTGGATCCTGGATTCACTCCTGTGCATTCAGCACATCAGGCAATGAGTGCCCTTCAGCACTTGTTTCTGTAGCAGGTACGGGTTTTACGGGATCGGGTTGCTAGCCTGATGCCCAACCCTTCTCAGAGGGTGCACCACACACTCACATGCACACACTCACACCTAGGGCCAATTTAGAGTGTTCAGTCCACCTAGTGCATGTCTTTGGAATGTGGTAGGAAACCGGAGCACCTGGAGGAAACCCACACAAATGCAGGAAGGACATGCAGACTCCACACAGAAGTCACCCAACCGAGATTCGAAATGGAGGACCTCTTGCTGTGAGGTGACCGTGGTTAACTATTGAATCTATAACATCAGTTGAATGTTATAACCTAAAAATATTAAAAAAATGATTATACATATATATATATATATATATATATATATATATATATGTATATATATATATATATATATATATATATATATATATATAAAAACATAAATGCAAATGTGAATACAAATAAGACATAAAATGTATACAAATATTAATATTAGTCATAATACTAGCAATAATTTCTTAACCTAGACTTTAGCAGCACATAGCTTAAGCACACTTCTTATTGAAATATTGTTGTTAAGCCCAGTGGACATTGCTGCATTCAACCTTAAATGGCAATGCAGTTCCTTATATTCTGTAAGGGTCTCATATAGGCTACCCACTGGATTTCTAAAGACCCTCTCTAAAATTGTAAACAGAAAGTTCCTGTAATTAGGACAGATTAATACATGCCTATAAAGAACATTTTTTCTCATAGCATCTGCTGATGTTACAGTAATGTTCACGTATACTCTTACCTAAAGTTTTTTCAGTCTTTCTAGTGTAGAAGGATTTAAAAGACCTGCACAAGACTTAAGTAAACAACCCCACCAGACAAACAATTGCAATCATTAGGTAGTCTTAATAGATGGTCAGCTATAGTCATACTAGCACCCTCCTAAAATAAATTTGCATTGATTACAATGGCTGCACTTTCTATTCCTTCACTGTGACTCACTATAACTTTATCTATGTCACTGTATTCACGACCTTATTCTTACAATATTTTCCTTTTTTCAACAAAACTAGGCATATCACTTAAAATATCATACAATTTGTCGTCAAACTTTAATGTACACCAATTCTTAGTTATAATATTTTTGACCATAGCCACATCAGTTTGGAATCTGAGAATTGTCACTCTGTCAAAGTCATTGTTAACCTTACCTTTGTTTTACAAATGTTTCACAATACCTTGCCCCAGTAGTATAGTATATTCACCAACAATGAATACATTTATTCAAGACAATAAAAATGATAAAGGTTGAGTTAAAAAAGTGTATTTGAAGTGTCCATATGTTTATCACCATCCTATTATTATCACAAAGTACTTATCACTACTTTATCAAAATCATAAAGAACTTAGCAGCTTATTCATGTCATCAGTTAAATGAATCTCATCTCCATTGCACTAATTAGAAAAAAAGTTTCACACACAGACTATACCCCCAAGAAATAAAGGACTTAAAATATTTAGCATAGTTAGAATACAAAATTAAAATAAAAGAATAAAAAAGTAAATTACAAACCGTAAGTAGCAGGTCAGTAATGGCATTAACTGCAAAATGATCCTGAATGTAACATCTGCATTAATTAAGATCATGCTAACAAAAACAGAATAAACTGTAAAGCAAACACATCTCAACATGACCCCCATTAAATTGTTAACATAATAGTAAAAGTAACCAGCACTCATAAATGAACAAAGTAAATTCATGCCAGAAATAGAAATCACCCATAAGAAATTTCAGCCATAAAACATTTAAATAAACTATGCAGAGCTCTTGCTCAACAGACAGTTTCTGCACTTGTATTACACTCAAATAAATAGGAAACAGCAATTAAAAATGGAAAAAAAATGATAATGATGTGAAGGTCTGGTTTGTGTGGTACATGACAATATCTAGCACTTTAGCATTAGTGAACTAAATTCTTCGCTCATGAATTTGTCGCCCACTTTCATCGTTTGTTCCTTAAACCTAGTATCTGTACTATAAGGTGTTTCATATACCACACACCAGGTGACCCTTTCCATTACACACATTCAAGACACACACATGCACACACACACAGATATATGTATGTATATAATATCTGTATATTTTATCTGTATCTTGGCCTATCTATCTATCATCCGTATCTATATCTATATATAATTATATCACACTCTAGCAAAAAGTGCCCAAACAGTATAATTCAGTAAAGCAGTGCCTGCACTTTATTTTTTATTTATTTAACTTTTGTTTACCGGGAAAGTCCGACTTGGAGTGAGCCAGTTTTCAGTGGAGGCCCAGGGAGAAATGCTCCAGATGCATGTCTTTGTAACATGGGAGGAAACCAGAGTACCCAGAGGAAACCCACATGAACACAGGGAGGACATGTAGACTACACACAGAAGGCACCCCAGCCTAGAATCAAACCAGAGAATCTCTTGCTGTGAGGCAACAATGCAAAGCGCTGAACCACTGTGCACTTCAAAAACATACTAATTTAAATAACAAATCATAAGATCATAGGACATTACTAGGCTATTGGCCTTGAGGCCCTTACAAGCCTAGCCAAGAATTCAACCCATGTTCTGACAAGTCAGCACCCAATGCCCCTGTCCAGCAGGGACACAGGTGGTATCCCAGGGTTGTATTTTCTGTTCCCCTTCCAGTTATCCAGGTTTTGCTTAAAAAGGGTTAATGAGGTACTCTGCTTGATGTGGAGAAGGAGTCTGTTCCACAGAAGAGGGAGTCTATGGGACACAAATCTGTCCTTCCAACAAGTCCTATTGATGTTACAGACCAGGTTAGGGTCATGCATGTGGGTTACTCGAGTGGAGCTTGACTTGCAGATATGCAGAAGTCGCATCAAGGCAGGCTCTGAAATTGCTTTGTATGCCAGGCAGAGGTCACCTCTGAGGAGTCTGTATGAAACTGAGTAGAGGGACAGGGCTTTTAGCCTATCTGTGTAGGGTAGATATGTGAGGCCCTGAATCCTCCTGGTGAGGAATTTCTGTGGTCTCTCCAGCTGCTGCATGTGCTTTGTGAGGTACATGCCAAAAGGGGCATTGTACTCAATAATGGATCTTATAAGGAAAGAATACAGGGATGTTATGACTTCCTTGTCCCAGGATGAGATACTCTTACTAATGAGGTGGGCCATGTAGAAGGCTTTCTGTACAGTGGAGGCAATATGATGGTCAAAATTCAGTTTGCTATCAAACTGGGTGCCCAAGTCCCTCACAACTGATTGCGTGCTTAGGACCTTGTTATTAATGTGATAATTTGTGGGGACATCACTCTCCCCAAAGAGAGTGATGATGCATTTTCTGGCATTCAGTTTGAGGTCATGTTTCTGGCACCAGTCATTTGTTTGGGTGAGACGCTCTTGGAGGATGTCCACATCACTAGGGGAATTGATGACAGTGCCCAGCTTGCAGTCATCTGCAAACTTGGTCAGCCATAGCCCACTGGTTTTGGCCTGCACCTCAGAAAAGTATATCCAAAACAACAGAGGCCCCAAGACCAATCCCTGCTGTCCACTGCTTGTTACAGGTCTACTGCTTGAGGTGGCTTACCCTATTTTGACTAGGTGGGTTCTGTCAGTGAGCCAGTTTGCTATCCATCTGGTAACATATGAATTGATGCCTAGTTGAGAGAATTTATCTATTATACCTGAGTGGGGAATAGTATCAAAAGCTTTGCCCTGGCCAAGGTAGGCAATGTGCACCGTCTTCCCCTCATCCACAGCTTTGGTGACTGTCTCAAAGAAGTCAACAAATTTAACAGGCATGACCTCCCCTTGATGAAACCAAACTGTGTGGGATCAATGTTGCCAATGTCCTTGTTAATGTGGTCCTTGATAATCCATTTCATGGCCTACAGATCATGCTAGTTAGGCTGATGGGTCTATAATTTCCTGGTTTGGTAGACGCTCCATTTTTGTGCAAAGATGATGACAGTGGCTGTCCTCCACTTGGCTGGGATGAAGCTGGTATTCAGGCTTTGGTTGAATAGGGTGCCTAATGGTCCTGCAAGTTCCTGTCTGAGTTCATGTAGGATACAGCTTGGGATGTTATAGGGTCCCACGGAGGCTGTATTGTTTGCCTTTGAGAGGGCAGTGATGGCTTGCTCCCCAGAGATAAGGGGAGGGGGGGGCTAAGTCCTGGGGATGACCTGATTTACTGATGGGGGAACAGAGGGGTGAAGTGCTCACTGAATCTGTCTGCCAGCCGGTTGGCTATATCTATGGCGTTTGTGTATGTGGTGTCCTTGACCACCATTTCTGAGCAGATCTGAGTGCTTCCTTTGAGTTACAGACATATGTGAAGAAAGCCTTATGATTGTCCTTAGTAGATGTGGTCAGTTTAGACTCAAAGTTTGCTTTGGAGGATTTCTCTTACTTGCTTGTTCAGGCTAAGGAGAGATTGCTTCCAATTAGGCACCTGCTTCTACTTGGTCCCAGACAGCAATTTTTTTCCTTTTATTATAGAGTTTATTTGTTGCAGATGTCCACTAGACAGGTTTACTCTTCCTTGAGGAGGAGGATTTTGTCCTGTCAGGTATTGCTGATACCACACAGCTATATAAATGCTCGTATAGTACTTTGGTATAGGTTTGGACATATGTGCCAGTTCCTATGGAGGGGAGGGAGCTGTGAAACTGTTTATACCTTCCCTCAGGAGGTTGTAATTAGCTTTGGAGAAGTTTGACCTTAGCTGGGGGGGGGGGTGGGGTTGAGAGAGATGTTGACTTTGAAAGTGACTGCTTTGTGGTCGGATCTTACCAAGGAGGATGACACTATGGGGATGCTGCAGTGGTTACTCATATTGGTTAATACCAAGTCCAAGATATTATCACCTCTTGTGGGGATTTTGACTGGCGGGTCCAAGGCATTATCACTGACAAAATCAATGAATCTCTGGGCATTGGTGTTTTGGCATGAGTAGATCTTCCAATCTATGGTTGGATAGTTTAAGTCACCCAGGATCAGGGTAAAGGGTTGAATCTTGATATATTCAAAGGGTTCCTATTATATACTTGAAGAGGCATTTCTTTGAATGCCTCTTCATAAACAGTTAAATAATGAAAACACAAAACAGCGAACGGTCATTTAAGCAATTTCTTTCCCTGGGAAAGAAATCGCCTGGCCACCTCTGTTACTTTGCTGTTTTCCCCACTGTAGTATGATCTCGGAGTTGGTATATTTATTTATGGGGGATGTGTGGAGGCAAAGCCCCCCAGTTTGTATTGTTTATAGTGATGTGTTTTTTGTTTAGGGTAAGTGATTTCTTTTCCAGGGAATGAAATCTCTTATATACTTGTTTGCTTTTTTGTGTTTTCATGGTTTACGGGTCGATGAAAAGGCATTTGATGAAATGCCTCTTCGAATATCTAATAGACCCAATTTGAAGAGGTCCAGATAGGTGAAGTGGGCATCTTGAGTCAAAGTTGGGGACCTGTAGCTAGCTATGATTTGAATAGGGGTCTTTTCAATGGTTAACTGCACTTGGAGTGTCTCCTGTGTGTCATACCGTTTGACCAGCCTGGAGATGTGTATTTCTTCAATATGTATTGCGACTCCACCTCCTTTGGCTTTGCTGCCCATGGTTTGGGGTCTGAATGTATGATAGGATGAGTTACCTGATATGGCTTGGATGCTCTCCCCATATTTGAACCAGGTTTCTATTACTGCACAAATGTCAGCATCTTCCAGGGTTAAGAATGCTTGCAATGACTGCAGTTTCATGTTTAGACTTCTAGCGTTTAGCAGCATGACCTTTAAATTGTGTTTTGATGAAAATTTCATGTTTGTAGTTTTGACCTCATGGCATTGCCTAAAAAAGGTACAAAGAGGGAGGTAAGAGCCTTTGCCAGAAGCCTGAAGCCCAACAGAGACAGATGCAGGCCATCTCTGGCAAAGCATCATGGTTTGTTGATCATGTCTTCCCAGGCTGTCATCTACTAGAGCCCCTTGGAATGACACCAGAAACTAAGCCAATTGTTAAAGTCAATCATTTCTGTTTGTATTGAGGCATCATTCTGGTTGACGGTAGAATGCTGCTTAAGGCTAGGAACATACCTGCCTGGGACATGTATTCCACAAGCTCGATCATGTCTTTCTTTATATAGTCTGGGAAGGTACATCGCAAGTCATTCACATCAACATGGACTATGACAGAGTCATAACAGTACCTGTTGTTGAGAGACTTGAGTGCATGGGTGATATGGTGGATTCTGGCACCTGACAAACAACTAACCGTGACTTCCTTCTCATCTAGACTGGTGAGAAACACATTTGTGTGTCTCCTATGACTAATATGTTGGGTTTATGTTTAGGCCTTAGTGGATGTGAGACAAAAGTGTGTAGACTGTGTGTGGTGTGGTGGGCAGTGTAGTCTGCATGTGTTTTTGCCTTGGAAGTCTCTTTTGTTTGGGTATGTTTTTGTTGAGGACCTCTACATATGTGGGTGTGTGTTGTGTAGGTGTGGGTAGTGTTTGAAGTGTGGTGTTTATGTTGACAACCTTCTCAGCACCAGACATACTGGCTTGTGAGGGAGAGAGCATAGACTCTAGGTTCTTAATGTAATTGCATCTCTCACAAATTGTGTTCCTCCCTGTACATGAGGCAGTTGTGCTGCACTGTCTCAGGATGCCCATATCAACCAGACTGGTGGAGAAATGGTATTAAATTGTCCATCCACATTTGTCAGAATCTGAGAGAGGGAGGCCAGAGAGAGCTAACGGGGAAAATGATGGAAGGTCTGAGTGGAGTACTAGTAGGTGATCACACAAGTGCTACTAAGGGGAATTTTGTAGCTGGAATACCTCACAATGGGTTGAAAATAGTGTAGCTGTTATGTATGATGTGCAAACAAGCCCAATCTAGCTCAAACGCAGGGTTTAAACACTACAAAAATAGAAGATTCTAGTAGCACTGAAATCTAGCCAATCCTGGAAGCCCCTGCTTTCTTTCTTTATTTTTTTATTTTAACATTTGTTAACCGGGAAAGTTCAACTTGGAACAAAGCCAATTTTCAGTGGAGGCCCAGGGAGAAATGCTCTAGATGCACGTCTTTGTAACATGAGAGGAAACCGGAGTACCTGGAGAAAACCTACACAAACACAGGGAGGACATGCAGACTCCGGACAGAAGGCACTCCAGCCAAGAACTGAACCAGAAAACCTCTTGCTGTGATATGACAATGCTACCGCTGCACCACTGCGCCATCCAGCTTGTGCCAGGCAAAGCCCAGGCAGCAGTGAATTACAGTTAAACAGTAATGAAATGCAGTTAATCAGTAAATTGCTTTAAAAGAGTGCAAATGTGATAAATTAGCTCACAGTCACAACTGTAAAAAACAGCTGAAATAAAGCAGCAAATCAGTAGAATACTGTCATCAGTTTAATCAGTCTACTGACAAGCAGTAACAAATGTGGCAAAATAAATGCAGTTGAACACCTAAGCACAAGCAGCAAAATGAAGTAGGAAGACACACATTTTTTTAAAGTAGAAAGTGAAGAGGCAGAAGATAATTCAAGTTTAAGAAGCTAAAGGGGTGGGCCTTCACAACTGATCACACTGTACTCAGTAGAATGAATTGATGAAAAGGGACTGGGAGGAGTATCCAATATCAAATTTATAGTAGAGGGTGGCAACTCAAAAGCCACCAAGCTTTAAGACCACAACAACCGTTGGGCAGGAGGGTGGGGATACAAGATCAGAACAGAGGTTAGGATTCAATTCACTAAGCCTAAAATACAGTTTTACAGTTTAAACAGATACACAGCAAATATTGTTTTAGTTAATTAGAAGTGGAGAAAACAGTTGAAAATAAGCAATTATCTTTTGTAGTCTCACAGCAGATTTTTGGAAAACAGCAGAACAAGGGCTGAAGGCCTAGCTCGCTGCAGCTTTACGCAAACAAGCACAAACTGGTTTAAACACTGGCTATTTGAGGCAGAGAAACAGGAACCAGCAAAAGTCCAAATTATCTGATCAAAAGCACTCTAAATAGAGCACTGTAGCAGTAACTGTAGCTAGATCAGACCAAACTGAATCCCTCTCACACAAAGCAACAGCTAGCAAATACTCTCAAACTCAAAAGGTCAAAAATGAAATCAAATAATTTCTTCTCCAGTCACTAAACCCTAACCCAAACAGGAAGTCTAGACTATATTTGTCTGAATAGTGGTACTGATAGGGAAAGGGGAAGAGTTAGGATTAGCAAACATGAGTAAGGTGACTAAGGGTACTTCTGGAGCTACTTGTGGACTAGTGTTGTCAGTTTGGTTTACTCTTACAATCTTTTACACTCCCTTTGTCTGCCACACTGAACATTTATTATGCTTCATTTGGTGGATATGAGTTTTACCATGGAGCTTTTCTGAAGAGTATTCTGCCTAAGTGTTTTATGTTGCAGCAATATGGCTGCTTGTTTGTGTCCAAATTTATATTTTGGATACTTAATTATCATGTAACCACATACAGTTCCATGACTGTTGCTTTTATAGTAAAAAAAAAAAAGACACGGAAGAAAAAAAGATGTCATTCTGTGTCAAATAAAGTATCATGAATGTGTGTATGTGTTTATGCATGTTTCTTTTCTATCCTTGGAGGATTGTTGCAAATTTATTGCATCCACACACACCCTGCCTTATGTGCACACAAAATAAACATTAAATGGCTACCATAATGTAAAAAAAGTGAATAAGTAAATATATTGATAATGAATGAATATGGACGGCCACGGTGGTGCAGCTGTTAGCGTTGCCGCTTCACAGCAAGAGGTTCTCTGGTTTGATCCTCGGCTGGGGTGCCTTCTTTGCGGAGTCTGCATGTCCTCCCTGTGGTCGCGTGGGTTTTCTTTGGGTGCTCCGGTTTCCTCCCACATCCCAAAGACATGCTGTAAGTGGATTGGACACACTAAATTGGCCCTAGGCATGAGTGTGAGCATGTGTGTGCCTTCTGTGGAAGGTTGGGCGTCGGGCTGGTTACTCGACACTGTAAAACTCCCCTGCCAATCATGAGCGGACGGTGATCCGCTGTGGCGACCCCTAACTGGGAAAAGCAGAAAGAAGAAAAAGATTGATAATGAATATAACAGGACACATACAGAAATGCTTCATGAAAGCTCTTATTTGATCCATTAAACATTATCCAACCACATTTCATATCTTTAACTGGTATTGTTTCAACTTCAGTCTTGGAAAATAATAAACCTGATGCCCAGGAAGCCTATCAGTGTATATTTTGCACTGCCAGACTGCCTCCCTAGTTGTTTTTCTTTTCTCAACTGTAATGTTAAAACTCATTTTTTTCACACACTGAAATTTAAAAACATGGTTTGACCATACACATGCACACTGAGAAAACTCCATTCCACTTAAAGTGCTGAAAAGCAACAAGATGATGACCAGAAACAGGATAGTAGACAGGATTTGCTTATGGAGGTGGACGGGTCTGCTAAGACGTGGGGTAGGTGGATAAGAGGGTTGTCTGACTTCTGCACCAGTATATGGGAGAGTTAAAGCACTGCGTAGAAGACCTTGTTTCCTGGGCACATCAGCAGATGGAGACAAGTCCAAATGAACGACACCATGTGCCAAGTATTAGCAACATAAGTAGCACTCTTGATGACCTGAAGCACCAGCATGATATGGTTGTGTAGGATATCATATTATCCATACATGCATTAGCCAGCAAGTTAGTTGTGCAGACACTACTTGTCTTTTCAGCTGCAAGCAAGGCGGATAAGTCTCATGACCATGTGAGATGTACATAGCATAGCTGGACACATCTGCATATACCTTTGAATGGACCATGCACTGCTAAAATCTTGCGGTGATACCTCTCTGGTAGTTTGGCAGGTACAGGTCCTCTGACTTTCCAGATGATCATATTTGCAGCTTATGCAGAGGGAAGTGTAACACCACTGTTTATCATAATAAGCCAGACAGCACCACAGCATTCACCACTGTTAGAAGAGTTCCAGAAAGCTTGTAGCAGGAGCAAGGCAACCAATATTCAATGCATAGTGTAAAAGAAATGAACAGACACAGCAGTGATGCAAAAAAGTGTTCCCTTTTTCCTAAGCTGCTTACATAAACACAGGAGGATGAGTCAGTTTAAAAACATTCTCCATTCCTTCCCATTTACTTTTATTTTACATATATAAATATATCTATATATATATATATATATATATATATATATATATATATATATATATATATATATATATATATATATATATATATATATATATATATCTATATATCTATATATATATATATATATATATATATGGGTCTACTTTAAAAGCCCGAAACGCTACTTCGCCGACACAAAAATCACCGACGCCAGATAACCGACAACGCACAAAACTGACAACGCAAAACACCGAACACCATAACACCGACACACCGAACGTAAACAACACACTACACTACATAACATACCCACTAGCCCTAACCCAAACCCTAACCCTAAGGTCCGACACTATCGCACACTCACCCTACCTGCACCCTAACCCTAACTCACTTAACCCACCCCTAACCCCAAGGTCCGACACTATCGTACACTTCACCTACCTGCACCCTAACCCTAACTCACTTAACCCACCCCTAGCCCAAGGTCCAACACTATCGCACACTTCACCTACCTGCACCCTAACCCTAACTCACTTAACCCACCCCTAGCCCAAGGTCCGACACTATCGCACACTTCACCTACCTGCACCCTAACCCTAACTCACGTAACCCGTCCCTAAACTACAGTCCCTCACTATCACACACTTACCTTACACGAACCCTAACTCCGACACTTACACACACTCACCTTTCCCACAGCCTAACCTGAAATCCCACAATATCGCACACTTACCTCACCGCTCCTAACGCCGTCACTGTCGCACACTTACCGAGTCGCGATCGCACATTACCCTTGTCGGTCTTTCCGCTGTCGGCAAATCACCCTGTCGGTAAACTTACCTGTCGGTCGTTTGGTCTTTGTTTTCCTCGTGTCGGGGAATCGACGGTTTGGTCTTTAGAAGTAGACCCATATATATATATATATATATATATATATATATATATATATATATATATACACACACACACACACACACACACACACACACACACACACACACACACACCTATGCATATGTGTGTATACATATATAGACACACACACCTATATAATTGTATATTATTTTATGTAATATACTTTCTATTACTTATACATAATTATTATTATTTAAATGTCAATATTATGCCCAGGCCACATTATCTAAGTACCTCATATTCTGTCACTGTCTGATAACTTTCTTACTCTCTATATCCCTGTAACTGCATATCGCACTTACCTTAAGATTTGACCCTATTGTTCATTGTGTATATAACTTCTTCAGAATGCATAAGTTCATTTGAACTTCAGTCGGCTGTATAATGCAAAATGATTCTTGTACAGGATGCTATACTTATCTTACTGTTGCATTACTTTAATATTGTTGTACACACAGTATTGCATTGACACTGTGCTGTATTTTATACATTTATGTTATTGGTATACTTTTCCTAGGCTGAGCCTGAAATTGGGCATTTCTGATCAGTACTGTTCCCTGGTTAACAAATTCAGACACAATATAGTACAATACAATGCAATATTATTACTGCACTGCTGCAAGCTGAGCTTGTTGTATGTGAATGTTTAATACAGTGGCACTACTATTTTGGTAGTTGATGAATTTATTGGCCATGCTGTTTCCTCTAGTTTTTGCCTAATATAGTGCCTTTTCTATTTTGGTGAATTGTTAGCTGTGCTTTTCCCTCCACCTCTTGCTTAACTAGCCATTGTATGCCTTATATACTGTTATTTTTACTTCCCCTCTGCCTTTCTGCCTCCACTTCTACTTGTGGACTTCTTACCTAAACAGGCATCACTGTTCTTAATTGCCATTACTGCTGACAGTGCGATCAGTTGAATTTCATCTTGCCTCCTTTAGTATACCATTAGCAAATTGCATACACTAACACCCACACCTCTGCATAGTCATACTAAACCATCTTATGCTTAGGTTGTCAAAAGTGACTTCTCAAGCCTCATAGAACCAACAACACAAAGCACACATCTAAAGACACAATGTCACCACCCACTCATATAGCAAAATGTCACTAGGTTATTTCTTCTGAATCCATACATACAAGCAGAAATGTATTAGTGATTGCTGACTCCATCTTTAGGCTCATGGATTCCATGTCCACAATTCTGGACAAAGGCAAAATGACACTTGCCTATCCAGTGCCAAGATCCATGACATTACATAAGGATTTTTGTCCTTCATTCCAGGCAAGTGTGATAAAGACCTTATTATGGTTTTTGCGGGTGTGAATGACTAATAGCCTGCTACCCTAAGAGACGTGCAAAGAGACATGTTGGATGTCATTATGCATATATCTTACATAGGTACATCTCTGGTACTGAGCAGAATTGTACCTTCACTTAGAATAATGCCAAAATACAAAGATAAGATAATTGGCAAGTAGCTGGTGTCATTCCAAGGTGGTTCAATATGCAGGATGAGACTGACGACAGCTCTGCTTGCTTCACTAACGATGGCTTGCAACTCTCATTCTGTGGCTTCCACTTGCTGGTAAAAGTTGTTTCTACCCCCATATCGACCTTATTATTCAGACTTTAACCACTAAACATCCTGACATAATTAATCAAGCTTCAACTGCTTAAATTAGGACTATATTAAGGTATCTATTCTCAATGCCAGAAGTCTACATAAACTGTATGATCTTGAGGATCTAACTTTGAACCATTCCATAGCCACGTCATCATAACCACCACTCCCTATTTGCCTCAGTTTAACATTTACCAAGCTTTCAGGCCTCAAGGGGATGGTAGAGACTTTGCCATATTTGTCAAGCACCATATAATCTTGAGGCATCTTCCTAGAGCCCCTCAAATTGAGCTCTTTGAACGACAACGTTCTGTCAGCAACATAAATTATCAACTTCTTGTCTGCTATAGGACACCATCTTTGTCACCATATGACTGAGAAGTTCTTGAACGTACTTTTTAAAATACCCTTATTTAATGGCCAGTTTCAAATATTCATTAATTAGCTGGTGTTCTTATACATTTAAGGTTTGTTATACCTAAAAATGCACAGTGTATGTAAATGATAATTCCTTAGAACAACTGGTAAGAGACAGTGTAACACTTTAGACTAGTTTCTCATTAAGATGGCCCTCTCCTGTACCACTTCCATAGTATCCCTTTCACTGGTTAAAGCTAGGAAATCTCCAAATTGAAATCCACAGACCCCACACCGTTAAAGAAATCTGAATTTAAACTTCAAGAGAGCAAATTTACTCAAACTCTGTGCCGAGATCTACTTGCAATATCATGAGCAGCTGCTACTTATGCTTCAAATATAAAAACAAACCACTTTTGTAGTCCAATAACAAAAATAAGCTCTATAACAGAAGAAAAAATAATCCTGAAATACTACAATTAACAAAAATCCATCTACCATTAACAGGACCAAAGTTGAACATAAAGTGAAACTGTCATCTGAGGTTAAGGACATTTATAAAGCCTTCTTTATCTTTGTTAGAAAGCTAATACACAATATGTAGTAGAAATGCTCTACTATATTAATCAAAGTGGTAGTACATACTCTGACCAGAAGGTTACGGCTAATGCCCAAGTTTCACCCCTGAGACAACCTCTGAAACTCCACAAATCACTGACTCCCTAACATCACTTAAGATCTTAAAGGAGTATTTTTCTGACAGTACTTTCAAAAACCTATACCTCTTCAATGAGAGCAGAAAAAATACCTGGTTATTAGTTTAACAGTACCAGAAGTATTGCAACTTTGGTGCCCTACAGTAAAATTTCTATGTATTTGTGTGGCTTTAGTTGCAGTTGTACACCACTGTCTCCTGTACTTACTGTCAGCTAGTACGTTTGCCCGATGTGTCCATACAATGGGCAATGTTTTTTGTGCCTAGCTGTCTGTCCTTTATTATATGAATAGCAGTTATAATTCCCCTAATGGAATTTAGCTTTTTCAGAGTGTTCCAGCGGTTTTTTTTACAAACCACTGTGGGGACAGCCTAGAATGATGCAAATGGTTACGTCTGTGTTCTTTGATGTGTGAGACACCTAAATTTTGTTTCTAATATGCTTTACACTACTGATCATATGACACAAGCTGAAGTTTCATAATTGCCTGATTTCTCATGCCCATTGAACTCTGTGAATCATTCATTTTATCTGTTTTTATAGCATGTGGCTGGCAGGTTTTGGTGCGGACTCTGCACCATTATTTCCAAATCCTCCTCCTTTATTTAGAACTTCATTTCTTATATGTACTTATTGCATTGTGTGACTGATTTATTTTTGCTAGCTTAATATATTTGCAGGAAAAGTACTTAACTGTATCACTTTGAAGAAGGTCAGACTGAGCTACAGTTTGAGAATGGCTAATTATGTTTACATGAATAAAGAAAAGAGAAACTAATAATAGCACTTGATGCAGCTATAACTGCAGAAATACAGCACAGGTACTTGTTTTTGAAACATCTAACAAATTTAGATAATATCACACTTACATCTTCCTTTAATTATTGCTATCTTACTCACAATCTTAAATGTCATCTTCCACACAGAAAAAAGTGGAAGGACATATCAAGAGGTCGATATTGGCTTATATGTGAAAGATTTGTCTTCTGAAGGGCATTCATAAAAAAGTCAAATTACAAATGCACAGCCAGCAGCCCAAAAGACACACTGCCAAAGCATATAACTCAAAAAGATGCTGAAGAATTAAATAAAAATGTTTTAGATGAATTTGCTTCAGAAAGATACATTTGCTAAACATTAATAAAGACTTCATTTTTAAATACTTGATACAATCCGTATTAATATATGCTTTATTTGTATCTGCATCGTGTTGAGAAGAGTTAGTTATTTATATGTTTTGTCTTATGTTTCTCAATGAAGAATTGCTTTAAGTTCTACCATCAATTGCATGGAGTGATTGGTTATCTGTGATAACTGAGAATTGGTTGTAAGGTACACCACAGGGGAAGAAATGGAATGAGTGAAACTTGCTGAAGGAAAGAAAATATATCTGTATGCATTATTTTTTCTTCTTTTTTAGCCTGTTCATGATACCATTATTCTGAGATGGTGACTGCTATTCAGGAAACTGTCTGAGGTTTCTGCTTACCCTAGATTCTCTTATCCACAATGGCAACCTTAGATGAGCCAGACTTTAGTAATGCTAGGCTGAGGACCCATACATATATATGTACATGTGTCGGTCTCCCATCTACATCATGCATACATGAATGCTGCTTGGTGAGTACTCATCCTAGGCTTGTATTCTACTGGCTGCCACTCTCAGCCTCCACTAGGTGTCAGAACTGCTAATCAAATCATCATGATGTTATCTTTCTAGTCCATGATCCCGGCATCATCTGTGTCATTAAATTATGGTGCGAGCTAAAACACAGAGCAGATAACCGAATCATGCTGGCAACCACAATGGCAGGTTCTGAGATGATTGGTTGTCCCATACTTTTAAATTCTGAAATTGTAAAATCTGTAACTGAAAAATCAAAACTACTCTCTGCACCCTCAAATGTATTTAATACTTATTATTTCAGTAGTACAGTTTATCAGATATAGTAAGCATGATGTTAAGTTGAACCAGAAGGAGAGATAGTGTGCAACTAATTAAACTAGTATTTTCTTTCCCTTTCACATAGTACCAGGTCATGGCTACAAGTGCAAGGCATGTTACTGTGTCTTGTAGCCACTGGCATCAGTTGCATAAATGCAACTGATATCAGTGCTTAACCATGAGTCTTCAACAGTGATAGATCACTGAAGAAATTATGTACTATAAGCAATTCAGACATTTTTCTCATTCAGCTACTGTTTATTTGTAAAACAATTGCTGGCAGGACACTATATAATGGGATATTTGGGCAGAGGTGACAGTATACACATTCCACAGAACTTCCATATATTTTTATGGAGGATTATGATCAGGTCTCAGATTGTAAGCTGCTTATTACATGTTTGACACATGGATGCTAAGAAGTTCATCTCAAGAGTGAAGCTGGAGAAGTGAACCTTGGCATTTGTGTTGAGAACACATAATATAGGGTTATGGTCGGCAGCCAGATCATAATTCTTTGTAGTGCATGGAGGTTTATCTGGTCCATGCAGTACTAGTTACAGAAAAAGAAATGAAAAGTCTTCTGTTAGCTTTCAAAGCCAGTAAAGGAGATGGCAAGTTCTGTCAGACAGACAGCAGACGTCTTTACATATTCTGTGCGTAATGGAAGCAGTTCTGTTTAGGCAGAGTATAATTCTCTACTGCAGCAGGCAGAAATGAGCTTGAAATGAAGGTGTTTCAAGTTGTGCCACTGTTATTTGTTTGTCAGCACTGCCAGCTATTAGTGCAGAGTGCCAGATGTTATTGCTTTGACAAGTTTTAAACACCCTTCTAAGCATTAATAAGATTAGGTCTTGTGCTAGAGAAGTGCTACACCATGTTGTCTTTTAAATGGTACTGGAGCATATGCAGCTGAAAAGACACAAGTTGTTATAACTATCAGAGGCATACGTACTGCAGGAGGTCAGTTAGTTCAGCCTAAGGACAGTGCTAAAAGAACACAGTGTAGACAACAATAACCACACACATTTTAAGTTAAGAAAATGTTGGTTGTAATGTGTGAAAAGAGCAATTAAATGACAAAGGTGCATGGGAGATGTACATTTCTTAAATGTTGCTTCCCATAATGTTTGCAATGTGCGTATAGGACAAATGTCCCAGACTATATTTAAACAACTGTACAACAACATGGATCACATGACAAGGTGGACGTTGGGTCAAATTCTGATATATCAGAGGCTGCTTTCCTGATTTTATTGTAGCAACCATATAGTATTATACATTGCTAATAAGACAATGGGGACAAACAGTAACATGTTAAGGGCTGATTTAGTGTCAAAACAATGTATTTATTCTGTGTGAATGGGGAAAATGTTTTAGCAGTGATCCATGCCAAGGTGTGAGTAATACTGTATTCAACTATAGATCAAACAAAAGCAACTGTGGGTAGATCTTGTGTTCTCCACAACCAGTAGTGGATTATTGCTATTATACAATGATGTAATTTAAGAAAGAAATTGCTTACCTTTCTGAAATAATGTAATTGTATTATGTAGTAGTCCACTTCCTTAGCTGGATATTGATATATACTGCACAGGAGTATGGCATGCACTGCCACATAACTGCACAGTACATCATTGCTTTGCAGTAAAAGAGATTAAAAAGGTGCTAACTGAAGTGTCTCCAATGTGTGTTTGTGTATTCAGAATAACAATGAGAAGACATAGGTTCATAGGATGATACTAGGCTATTTGCCCAGAGGCCCTTATAAGCCTAGCCAATAATTTCACCCATGTTCCTACAAAGTCAGCACCTGTTTTCCCAAGGACACACATGGCATCCCAAGGGTGTATTTTCTGTTTCCCATCCAGTCATTCAGGTTCCTCTTAAAGAGGGCTAGTGAGGTACTCTGCTTTACATGGAGAAGGAGTCTATTCCACAGATGGGGGAGTCATTGAGACACAAATCTATCCTGCCAACAATTTTTTATTAATGTAACAGACCAGGTTGAGACCTTGCATGTGGGTTGCATGAGTGGAGTTTGACTTTATGGATATGCAGCAACTCCATCAAGGCTGAGTCTGAGATGGCCTTGTATGCCAGACACAGGTCACCTCTGAGCAGTCTGTACGAGATGGATTAGAGGGACTGGGCTTTTAGCCTATCTGTATAGGATAGGTGTTTGAGACCCTGGATTTTCCTGGTCAGGAACCTCTGTGGTCTCTCCAAGTGCTGCATGTGCTTAGCAAGGTACATGCCAAAGGGGGCATTGTACTCAATAACTGGTCTGATAAGGGGGAGTACAGGGATGTTATGACCTCCTTGTTCCTGGATTAGATACCCTTACTTATGAGGTAGGCCAGGTAGAAAGCCTTTTGTACAACTGAGGCAACATGGTGGTCAAAAGTCAGGTTGTTATCAACCTGGGTGCCCAAGTCCTTCACGACTGACTGCATGCTTAGTACATTGCTATTAATGTGATAATTAGTGGGGACACCATTTTCCCCAAAGGGGATAATGATGCATTTCTTGGTATTCATTTTGAGGCCATGCTTCTGGCACCAGTCATTAGTTTGGTTAAGGCCCTCTGGGAGGATGCTCACATCACTAAGGGAATTGATGACAATGCCCATCATGCAGCCATAGACCACTGGTTTTGGTTTGCACCTCAGAAAAGTATATCCCAAACAGTAGAGGCCCCAAGATCGATCCTTGTTGTACTCTGCTTGTTACGGATCTAATACTAGAGTTGCCTTCCCCTATTTTGACTGAATGGGTTCTATCAGTGAGCCAGTTAGCTACCCATCTGATAACATATGGGTTGATGCCTAGCTGGGAGAGTTTATCTATTATGCCTGAGTGGGGAATAGTGTTGAAGGCTTTGGCTAGGTCAAGGTAGGCAGTGCGCACTTTCTTGCCCTCATCCATGGCTTTGGTGATTGTTTTGAAGAAGGCAACTAGGTTTAACAGGCATGATCTCTCTTTGACAAAACCAAAGTATGTGGATGTTACTTTTGATATTGCAGACTATGTGAGAAAGGCCTTGTGTTTGTCCTTAGTGGATACGGCCAATTTGGACTTGAAGTTAGCCTTAGAGGATTTCACCAGTGACCTTATTTGCTTGTTCAGACAAAGGAGAGATTGCTTCCAACTTGGCACCTGCTCCTTCTTGGTCCTGGACAGCAATTTTTCCTTTTATTATAGAGTCTGTTTATTGCTGCTGTCCACTAGACAGGTTTACTCTTCCTTGAGGAAGATGATTTGGTCTTGTCAGGTATTGCTGAGTCCATGCAGCTATATAGGTGCTCATATAGTTTTTTGGTGTAGGCTTGGACATTAGTGCTTGATTCAACTGAAGGGATGGTGGCTGTAAAGCTGCTTATACCTGCTCTCAGGAGGTTGTAGTCAGCTATGGAAAAGTGTTTATGTTCGACCCTGGCAAGGGGGGGGTAGGGGGGATGGTGACTTTGAAAGTGATTGCTTTATGGTCGGATCTTACCAATGAGAGGTGCTACAGTGACTACTCATAATGGTTAGTACCAGGTCCAGGATATTCTCACCTCTTGTGGAAGTGTCAACCAGCTGATCCAATGCTTTGGCATTGACAAAGTCGAGGAATCTCTGGGTGTTTGTGTTTGAGCTAGAATAGGTCTTCCACTCTATGACTGAGTAGTTAAAGTCCCCCAGGATCAGGGTAGAGGGTTGAATCTTGATGGATCCAAGTAAGTCCAGATAGGTGGACTGGGCCTCCTGAGTCATTGTTGGGGGTCTGTAGCTAGCTATGATTTGAATAGGTGTTTTGTCAATAGTTAACCGTACCTGAAGTGTCTCTTGTGCATCATACTGACCAACATGAAGGTGTGTGTCTTTGATAAATATTAAAAGTCCACCTCCTTTGGCTTTTAGCCCTCACTTTGGGGTCGGAAAGTATGGTTGGTCAAGTAACCTGATAAGGCTGGGGTGCTCTCCGCAGCTTTGAACCAGGTTTCAGTGACTGCACAAATGTCAGCATCTTCCAGGGTAAGGAATGCTTTCAATGAGTGTAGTTTCATGTTAAGACTCCTAGCGTTTAGCAGTATGACCTTTAAATTTCATTTAGAAGAATTTTTCTCATTGGTAATTTTGTCCTCATAACTTTGCCTAAAAAAGGCACTATGGGGGAGGCAAGAGCCTTTGCCAAAAGCCTGAAGCCCAGGGGAGACAGATGAAGGCCATCTCTGGAAGAGCATTGTGGTCTGTCAGTCATGTCCTCCCAGGCTGTCAGGTACTGGATCCCCTTGGAATGACACCAGAAACTAAGCCAACTGTTAAAGTCAATCATTTTCTGTTTGTAGTGAGGCATCATTCTGGGTGACACTAGGATGCTGCTTAAGGCTAGGGACATACCTGCCTAGGACACATATTCAGTGAGCTCAATCATGTCTCTCTTCATATAGTCCAGAGAGGTACGTCTCAAGTCATTCACACCAACATGGGCTATGAAAGAGTCATAATGGTACCTGTTGAGAGACTTGAGTGTGTGAGTGATATGGCGTATTCTAGCACCTGACAAGCAACTTACCGTGACTTTCCCTTTGTCTAGCCTGGTGAGAGGCACATTTATTTGTCTCACAATAGTGTCTGCTATGACTAGTATGTTGGGTTTGTGGCTGGGCCCTAGAGGCTGTGAGACACAGGCATGTGTGCTATGTATAATGCTTGGTGCGGCGGGTTGTGATGTGTGCTTTTGCCTCAAAGGTCTCGTCTGTTTAGGTATGTTTTTGTTGAGAACCTCCACATATGTAGGAATGTACAGGTGTGGCTGGTGGTAGAAGTGTGGTGTTTGTGCAGACAACCTTCTCAGTGCCAGATATACTGGCTTGTAATTGAGACAGCAAGGATTCAAGGTTCTTAATGTAATTGCATCTGTCACATATTGTGTTCCTAGGTGGCAGATGAAGAGGGTTGTCTGTGTACATGAAGCAGTTGCTACACTGACTCAGGATGCCCATATCAACAAGACTAGCAGGAGAAACCACAGGAAATTGTCCGACCATGGTTGTCAGAATCTGTGTAAGAGAGATAAAGGATGGTAGAGTGGGTACTACCAGAATAGAGTACATATAGGTGTGAGTAGGGCTGGATAAAATTGCAGTAGTTGCAAGTGCTGGTAAGGGAAAAAAATGCAACTGAGATACCTCACAATGGGTTAAAACAGCGATGCAGCATTGTGCAATGAGCAAACAAGCACAACACCCTGCAAACACAGGGTATAAATACCAGAAAAGATGGAAGACTCTAGAAGCTCGAATTACTACCCAGTCCTGCTAGCCCCTGCTCTTTCAACCAATCACTCGTGCTAGAGGAGGTCACGCAACCTTGTTACTCTCACTAACAGTGAAGACAAGACACTACCAGCAGAAGATGGCTGCCAGAAACACAAGAAATTCAACAAGCAAAACAACCAGGCCTGGATAACAGCAGGCCTCTACCCAGACTATGCTACCGGACTAGAACACAGAAACCTCACATAAAATGCACAGAAAAGCACAGATTGAGCACTCACAAAGAAAATACAACTCTCAGTATGAAAAAGCAGTTTACAGCTAAGTAATTCAATAAAAATGCAATTACAGTAATGAAACACTATCAATGAAAATACAGTTATAACAATGTAAAACAGTACAAAAATGCAGTGAAACAGTAAAAAAAGCTTTATAACAATGCAAAATGTAGTACATTAGCTGTATAGCACAACTGTAAGTGTTAAGAAGTGCAATTCAATGAAATAAATATAAGAAAAAAATTATTCTGGCCTTGGAGCTTCAGGGAATGAACATAACATGCAGATTTTTGTAAGAAGTGAGAACTTTCTCTCACGCCTCTCCCCTTAGTGCTTTATTGCTCTGTTTTTTAAAAATTTGCGGTAGTACAATTGTTATGGCTGCTAAAGTCTTGTTGAGATGCTGGACTTCTTCCTGTTAGGAACACTTGATTTACAATGGGCATCTTGAATGTGCTGACTAATCATCATGCACTTATTAGAATATTAAAGAGGAATCGTATAATTCAAATTAAACTATAGAAATAACAGAGCACTGTGGATTGACTGATGAGAGACAGGAGCACATGGGGCAGATAATAAAACATCAAAGGCTGTGTTTAGTGGAAAACCAACATATTTGTTTTGTGTATGGGACAGACATTAACAGGATGATTTTGTAACAACCATTCCATACTATAGATTACCTAATTTGATATGTGTCACACAAAGTAAGATAACAGCCACTTCCTTCTTTAGGAAAGTAATATATTTGCTATGCGAGAACAGGATGAATGGCCTGCAGCAGTATATAGATTCTCAGACAAGGTCATGGAGACAGGAATGTAACCCATCACAAGTGATTTCTATGGGGCACTGATATATTTGGTGTATGTGAGTGGGAGAAAAATGCAAAAAATACATAGTATGAATAATTGCCTGTAGAATACTGTGTCAGACACACTGAATGCTTCTTTTTCCACTGGCAAAACATACATACATATTTATCTGTGAGTCAGTCAGTCGGCTGAGTCATGTACAAAAAGCGAGGGAATGGCTATCAAGGCAGAGATGTTTACCTCTCAATAAGTGAGATAGTGATCTAGTGCATCAGTTCTGGGTGGAGTACTGCAGTAAAGAAAGAGAGGCTAAGAGTTGTGTGTGAGAAGACCACAACATCTTCCAAAGGGAAGCCAGAGGGGCCAAAAAGAAGAAACTCCTGTTTTTAAGCCCTTGAATGTAGAATAAATTTTGGGCTTTTATATATGCCGTGGTGGTACAGTGGTAGCGTTGTTACCTCACAGCAAGAGGTTCTCCCGTTCGATTCTTGGCTGGGCTTGGGAGTGCCTTCTGTGTGGAGTCTGCATGTCCTCCCTGCGGTTGGGTAGCATTCAAAAGACATGCGTGCGTAAATGGGCATGTCTTCGTTGAAGGTTGGGTGTCGAGCTGGCACCTTGGCATTTCGTAAAAATCTACTGCCAATCATTAGCGGACCGAAGTTCCACTGTGGTGACCCCTTACCGGGAAAATCTGAAAGACAAACAACAACAACATTTCTTCAAGAAATGATTGCAGTCCTTACTTGTGGGACCTATGGACTTTAACTAAAGTACTGTCACATAATCTGTGACTTTGATTTACTGCTGGACTTATTTATTTATTTTTTTCAAAAAACTTTTTATTGATTATTAAGCAATATGATATAACAAAGACAGCATGAAAAACAAACATTACAATATAATTATAAAGGTTACGAATTATATAAATTCACACTGGTTATAAGAACATATAGTCCATTTTGTGTAAGTCATACCTTATATAACTATATACAACATTTACAAAAAGTTGACCGAAATGCAAAACACTATCTAAATTTATGTACTAAATTCAAAAACAACAATAAGTAGCCCAAAATTTTTGAGACTCAAGACAAGATAGATGACAAAACTATTATACGCAGTTGTTAATGAGTAAAACTTTTTCTAACACTTTGTTAGTAAGAGCCAAATTTTTGGGACTTTTCACTAATGTTTTCTGTGCGGAAATATATGAGTAAGCTAAGGACTGGAAATTTTCCCAATTAAGTTTGGTACGATCAAGCCAATTGTTAGTGATATAGAATTTTATGAGCATACATATGTATATTATCACATGAATATCTAATCTAGAAAGAGGTATTTGGGGTATATGAAGAATTGCTAGTTCCCAGGATAAAGTGGATTTATGATACCCCATTTTTTGCAAACGAACTTTCAATGAGGTCCATAGTTTATGTGAGTGATGGCAGGACCACATAACATGCATAAGATCTGCACTTGAAAACAAACAGCATGAGCATGAGGAAGATTTACTGGGATTAAATTTATTAAGTTTAGTAGGGGTGTGATATGCATTATTATTTATCATCAGTTGGGTATAGTAAAGTTTCTTGAAGGGTGAGAATTCTAGAGTTGCTTTGATAGCAGAGATTTTCTGATTTATATTAAATTGTGAATTAAATCTATCCCAATACTTAGAAAAAGACAATCTGAGTTATGAACTATATCCATTAAGAGACTATATGATTTAGACAGCATTTTCATTGAAGTAACAAAGTTTGGATCACCATGTCCAAATTAATGAAATCCTGATTTTTTGGTTTGATGTAAGCATATTTAGTAGCAATAAGTTATCTTAACTGTCGAAGAATAGAGAAATATTTACCTCTAACTTCAAAAATATTGCATAAGCTAGTTAAGGTTTCATCTTTATGTTTCAAAATATCCCATATATTAAGATTTTTAATTAGAGGAAAATTTGAGAGGTTAATCATACTATTATTTAGTTTAATATTAGGAATTAGGTGAATAGGCTGTAGTAACTAAAAAGCACTGTCTAAATTAATATATTTTAGCAACTCTTGAAATAATTTAACCTTCTGTTTTAAGGATTTAGAGAGTTTAAGAGTATCCATAATATCCATAGATAGGAATGGGAGAGCCGTTGAATTAAAATTTTTGGTTAAAATATGTTGGTGCCATATCTTAGTCCAATTAGGAAGATTATTGTAGTTTCCAACACTCGCAGGAGTGATAGATAATAATTTGTTAGCTGAGATAATTAAATAGTAGAGATGAAAGTTAGGTAAGCTTAGACCTTTTAGGAAGCAGTAACTTAGAGTATGAGATCCTGACTGATTTAGGAAACCAAATGAATTTAGCTAATTCCTTGTGGACCTTAGAAAAAAAGAATTTAGGAATTGTTTGATCTATAGAACTGAATTGAAAAAGGAGTTTAGGGAGAATATTCATTTTAATTATCGCTGTCTTAGATAAGAGAGAAAGATTTAACACTTTCCATCTGCGTAGGTCAAGTACAATTGAAGACCATGTTTTTATTAAATTATTTTGAAATGTTGAAAGACCATTATGTTCAAACTGAATCCTAAGTATTTAATACTATCAGTAAATTGAAAAGAAGATTCAGGAAATAAGTGTATCTTGTGAGCACGAGGGTTTATAGGAAAAATATGAGTTTTTTTTAGAATTGACCTGATACCCAAAAACCTGTGAAAATCTGTTGATAGAGTGAACTAGCTTTGTAAGATCTGTAGTAGGTGTTTGAAAGTATAGTACCAGGTCGTCCGCAAAGGCTGATAAGAGAAGATTAGTATTCAGAACTCTGGAAATTCTATGAAGGGAGTTTTGTGCTATATGTAATAACAGTGGTTCTATGTATATGTTAAAAAGAAAGGGAGATAATGGGCAACCTTGCCTTCTGCCATTAGTAATCTTGATAGGGTTAGAAGTCTTTCTATTAATATATAAGAAAGTAGAAGAATCTTTGTATAGGGTTTTGATTAATTCTGTATATGTAATGGGTATATTAAAGTGTTCCATAGTACTAAAGAGAAAATTCCAGTTCACTCTATCAAAAGCCTTCATTGCATCAAGAATCAGTGCATATATGGGATTATTATCTGTCTTGGTAAAGTGTATTGGTGTGTCCAATGTCAAAGCATTGTCCCAAGTATGTCTATGAGATATAAAGCCAGCTTGGTCTGGAGATATTATTGATGGTATTATTTTTTTTAATCTGTTGGCTAAAAGAGAAGCTAGAATTTTTATATCACTGTTAATTAGAGAAATAGGCCTATAATTATGTGGATCTGATTTTTCTTTATTATTTTTTAGAATTAGTATGGTTTTTGAAGTGTTCCAATGTAAATCTGATATACCATTTGTCTTTATGTGTTCATAAATCCTAAGAAGAAAGGGTGCTAACACTTGTTTGAAAGTTTTAAAAAATTCAGTTGTGAAGCCATCTGGACCAGGGGATTTGCCATGTTTGAGTCTATCTATAGTCTCTATAATTTCTTGGGTGTTTAGTGGAGATGTAAGTATGTTTTGTTGTTCTTCATTTAATCTAAGGAACTTAATAGCAGATAGATAACCCACCATATCCTGATTAGCATTTAAGTCCACTTCTTTGGAGTATACCCCTCTATACAAAGAGGTAAAAATCTGTAGAATCTCCTCATCAGTGCTGTATATCCTTTTCTCATAATGTACAGATGTTATTCTAGGTAAGTTAAGGTTATTTTTAATTATTCTAGCTAAGGTTTTGGAAGGCACTTGCGCCCATTCAGAGTAAGTAGCCAACATTCTCTGTTCTGATATAGAAAGATTATGTTAATGAAGGAATAGTAATTCTTTTTGGGATTCCAGAATTTGTTCATAATTCGAATAACTTGGATTTGTTTTATGCTGGCTTTCAAGGGCTTGAATCCTTTCCTTTAAAAGAGACTCTTTATTCTTGTATTGTTTTTTAATGTATGAAGCTTTGTTTATTAACATGCCCCTCAGATTTGCCTTACAAGCAGCCCATTGAATATCATAGGAATATCTGTTGAGTCTAGATTATTGTACATTTCTTGTATTATTTCAGTACTTAACTTTGTGACTTCCTTATTTGAGAGTAAGTTATTATTCAATGTCCATGTATTGTTCATGTGAGTATATGATATGCTTGGGTCAGTATCAAGTATTAGGGATATCCTTGAATGGTCGGAAAAAAATCTAGGTTCTAAAGTGAAATTAATTAGCAAGTGTGATAAGGAATCAGATATAAGAAAGAAGTCTAATCTTGACCATGCATTGTAGCATTTTGAGTAGTATGTATAAATATTTTTGCTATTTGAGTAACCAATAGATGACAGGGATCTATAAGACACAAATCTAGCATCAAATCATTCAAGGCCATGGATGCTTGGTGATTATAAGAAGGTGACCTGCTAGTGCGATCTATATCAGGGTTAATAACAACATTCCAGTCACCCACCACGATGATATAATGATCTTTAAAAGAAGAAAGGATGTTGTATATCTGTATGATGAATAGATGTTGATTATTACATGGACCGTACAAATTAAGAATTAGGAACGGTTTGCCCATATTTTGTATGTTGGCAGTAAAATAGCACCATCTTCCCTCTGTATCATAATTCTCATTAATGATAGTACCTTGAAAGTTATGTTTAACTAAAATGGCCACCCCCTTTGAGTTAGAACTTGTTCCTGCCGAAACTATTTTGCTAACCCATTTTTTGTTTCTTCCTTTGTACCATTCTTCTCTAGGCAGATGAGTTTCTTGTATAAAACATAAACTAGCTTGAGACTTAAATAACAGATGAACTAATAATGATCTCTTAGCTTTATTTTGTAGCCCCCTCACATTCCATGAATCAATATTCAAGGGCTTAACCATTAGATATTAAACAACTATGAAGAAGGATATAAGTAATATGTGTAGTCATGACATACAATGAATTTAATATCCTAGTTTCTACCTGTCTAGTGTTTTGCAAAGTGAGAATTTTCAAAAAATCTTTTCTCAATGTTCCGCACATCTCCCTCGTAACTACCCCGGTGCCTACCCACCTAATCCTACCCATAAAGGAAGCATATAGAAAATTAGGTAAAGGGTAAGTATTTTCGATTAACACTATGTTTGACATATCCAGAGTAAATTTGCAATTAATCCTAAAAAGAACTATTACCAAACTAAGCACAAATATACATATATACATCACATTGAAAAACAAGATGTCAGCCATACTAGAAACTTCGTGGCAACCCATTCACATACTCCACAATATTCAGTGGGTAGTTATAGGTAATACATTTTTGTTGAATTAGTTATATATAAAAGGAGAAGAAAAATGAAAATATACATGCAACAATTTTAAAGCCTGTTAATATGTATATAAGTCTACCTATATCTTGTCATATTATTATTAACTAAAAGGTGTATAATTGCAATAATTAGTGCATTATGGGTTGTAGTTATATTTAATGAACATCTGGATAAAGCATCAAAATACTAATGTAATGTCTAGATTATTTGAATAACAATTAACAGTATTTAATAGTTTGCTAGTGTTTAACTAAACTATATGTAATATTCTACTAGCAATAATTAGCTGTTGTTACTACTACTAACCACGAGAAACCCTATTTGTCAAACATTAGTTAGTATCAATAATGATAATAAATATGACGATATTATGTTAACATATACATATAGCACAAGTCTTAACCAACTGTACTTGTGTTTGATAACTTACTTTTGTGCACAGAATTGAAATTTAGCATCACAATTTAACTATGCAATCAATATTATCAAAAATCTAGAAATATCATCTGATATGTAGTTATATTAATTAGTTGAAAGGATTTAAATTGACTTTACAGTGGTATGTACAAAGCCATAACTCCCAAATGTCAGCAATTTAAAAGTTTACTGTGTATTTTAATACATGATATGTTTGTCAGAGTTTATCATAGACGCAAAAATATGTCCAAATAGCATGTATAGATGCCTCTTACCATTTGTCTTAACCTGTAGAATAGCACTATCAAAACAATAACCACTATCCCATCAAGTAAATTTATTCTAGTGTTTCATACTCCATCTGAGATATAAGATATTTAACATGTATATATATTGAAAAGAAATAATGTTCCCGATCTCCAAAGTGTCCTTCGGCAAAATATAAATGAAGAAATGTGAAGTATAAACCTCTGGACACACCACGAGAAGTTCAAGTTCTTTTATTAGATAAAACAAGATAAGCGCTTTCACGTGCTGAATGACGCTTTCAGATCTCAATTAACCCACAAAATGTTTGTCCTTTTAACATAATCATCAGCCTATAAAAAAGCTTCATCAATCAAAGGTCTAATTGATAACCTTAAAATGAAAGAGACATAACATTTCATTCTTAGCTTAACAGCATCTTACTATATAATTCTTCCTTTCTCAGGTTCAGATTCTTATTATCCTGTAAAGGTTTCATTTATATCTGAAACGCTACTATCTATAAAAATATATGTACAGCAGCATGCGTTTTTTCTCTCTACATAGTTAGATGACGAAAATGAAATTTACTTGAAGTATTATTAATTCATTTATATCTACTGTTGAATGTATCTGATTCTATGTTTTTTAACGTCTTAATAATGGTTAGTGCTATGTCTATAGGAATCAATGCTCACATAAGTTATATTATCATCATATGCCTTGTTTTGAACAGTATACAAAATATGTTCCTAAACTAAAGGTCGAGATTAAATTCATGCCTCTTTTAAGGTTTATCAGTAGTTTTTATATGATACAACATTAAAAATTAATTAAGATTTTTTATATATGACAAATTGTAAAATGTTTTTACTTGTTTTTATTGCTTCCAACATGCGAAAAAACGCATGCTGCTGTACATATATTTTTATAGATAGTAGCGTTTCAGATATAAATGAAACCTTTACAGGATAATAAGAATCTGAACCTGAGAAAGGAAGAATTATATAGTAAGATGCTGTTAAGCTAAGAATGAAATGTTATGTCTCTTTCATTTTAAGGTTATCAATTAGACCTTTGATTGATGAAGCTTTTTTATAGGCTGATGATTATGTTAAAAGGACAAACATTTTGTGGGTTAATTGAGATCTGAAGAAGCGTGCGCATTCAGCACGTGAAAGCGCTTATCTTGTTTTATCTAATAAAAGAACTTGAACTTCTCGTGGTGTGTCCAGAGGTTTATACTTCACATTTCTTCATTTATATTTTGCCGAAGGACACTTTGGAGATCGGGAACATTATTTCTTTTCATTTGAGATTTACTTGTCGTTGTGTTTCCGACCTCACATTATGGAGAAGGATGACATCGAACTTGGATATAATCCTACTAGGAGCATGGAGCCACCAAGACTGGAAGCTCTTTTACCAACAAGTAATAATCCACTTTTGAACATGGAGTTCCAAGATATGGTGAGCACACAATCCAGCAGTAGTACGAGCAATATAAACATAGCCGAATTTCAAGAAGTAGCAAAAGAGTTGGAGAATAATTTGTATAGATTACAGAGACTGGCATGGCAAAAGAAGCACTTGCAGGCATGCACACACTTTAAGGTGATCCCGAGGGGAATGAGAGTGTTGTGCATGCCGACATATGGCCAAACTCACCCTGAATTACTGAAGAGATGGCAAGACCTAAATCTCGAAGTAAGTTTTAAGAATAATTTTATGCACTTTGCCCAAAAAAATTAAAAGAGCTCTTTTTACCCTTGAATGTAAATAAATTTTGGGCTTTTATATATCCGTTGGTACTGTCGTTTTAACGCAAAGGTTGGAGTGTGGGCGTAGCTGCATGTCACATTCAAAAGACATTCAAATGGGCATTTCGTAAAATCTACTGCCAATCATTAGCGGACCGAAGTTCCACTGTGGTGACCCCTTACCAGGAAAATCTGAAAGACAAACAACAACAACATTTCTTCAAGAAATGACTGCAGTCCTTACTTGTGGGACCTATGGACTTTAACTAAAGTACTGTCACATAATCTGTGACTTTGATTTACTGCTGGACTTATTTATTTATTTTTTTCAAAAAACTTTTTATTGATTATTAAGTAATATGATATAACAAAGACAGCATGAAAAACAAACATTACAATATAATTATAAAGGTTACGAATTATATAAATTCACACTGGTTATAAGAACATATAGTCCATTTTGTGTAAGTCATACCTTATATAACTATATACAACATTTACAAAAAGTTGACGAAATGCAAAACACTATCTAAATTTATGTACTAAATTCAAAAACAACAATAAGTAGCCCAAAATTTTTGAGACTCAAGACAAGATAGATGACAAAACTATTATACGCAGTTGTTAGTCAGTAAAAGTTGTTCTAACACTTTGTTAGTAAGAGCCAAATTTTTGGGACTTTTCACTAATGTTTTCTGTGCGGAAATATATGAGTAAGCTAAGGACTGGAAATTTTCCCAATTAAGTTTGGTACGATCAAGCCAATTGTTAGTGATATAGAATTTTATGAGCATACATATGTATATTATCACATGAATATCTAATCTAGAAAGAGGTATTTGGGGTATATGAAGAATTGCTAGTTCCCAGGATAAAGTGGATTTATGATACCCCATTTTTTGCAAACGAACTTTCAATGAGGTCCATAGTTTATGTGAGTGATGGCAGGACCACATAACATGCATAAGATCTGCACTTGAAAACGAACAGCATGAGCATGAGGAAGATTTACTGGGATTAAATTTATTAAGTTTAGTAGGGGTGTGATATGCATTATTATTTATCATCAGTTGGGTATAGTAAAGTTTCTTGAAGGGTGAGAATTCTAGAGTTGCTTTGATAGCAGAGATTTTCTGATTTATATTAAATTGTGAATTAAATCTATCCCAATACTTAGAAAAAAGACAATCTGAGTTATGAACTATATCCATTAAGAGACTATATGATTTAGACAGCATTTTCATTGGAAGTAACAAAGTTTGGATCACCATGTCCAAATTAATGAAATCCTGATTTTTTGGTTTGATGTAAGCATATTTAGTAGCAATAAGTTATCTTAACTGTCGAAGAATAGAGAAATATTTACCTCTAACTTCAAAAATATTGCATAAGCTAGTTAAGGTTTCATCTTTATGTTTCAAAATATCCCATATATTAAGATTTTTAATTAGAGGAAAATTTGAGAGGTTAATCATACTATTATTTAGTTTAATATTAGGAATTAGGTGAATAGGCTGTAGTAACTAAAAAGCACTGTCTAAATTAATATATTTTAGCAACTCTTGAAATAATTTAACCTTCTGTTTTAAGGATTTAGAGAGTTTAAGAGTATCCATAATATCCATAGATAGGAATGGGAGAGCCGTTGAATTAAAATTTTTGGTTAAAATATGTTGGTGCCATATCTTAGTCCAATTAGGAAGATTATTGTAGTTTCCAACACTCGCAGGAGTGATAGATAATAATTTGTTAGCTGAGATAATTAAATAGTAGAGATGAAAGTTAGGTAAGCTTAGACCTTTTAGGAAGCAGTAACTAAGAGTATGAGATCCTGACTGATTTAGGAAACCAAATGAATTTAGCTACTTCCTTGTGGACCTTAGAAAAAAAGAATTTAGGAATTGTTTGATCTATAGAACTGAATTGAAAAAGGAGTTTAGGGAGAATATTCATTTTAATTATCGCTGTCTTAGATAAGAGAGAAAGATTTAACACTTCCCATCTGCGTAGGTCAAGTACAATTGAAGACCATGTTTTTATTAAATTATTTTGAAATGTTGAAAGACCATTATGTTCAAACTGAATCCTAAGTATTTAATACTATCAGTAAATTGAAAAGAAGATTCAGGAAATAAGTGTATCTTGTGAGCACGAGGGTTTATAGGAAAAATATGAGTTTTTTTTAGAATTGACCTGATACCCAAAAACCTGTGAAAATCTGTTGATAGAGTGAACTAGCTTTGTAAGATCTGTAGTAGGTGTTTGAAAGTATAGTACCAGGTCGTCCATAAAGGCTGATAAGAGAAGATTAGTATTCAGAACTCTGGGAATTCTATGAAGGGAGTTTTGTGCTATATGTAATAACAGTGGTTCTATGTATATGTTAAAAGAAAGGGAGATAATGGGCAACCTTGCCTTCTGCCATTAGTAATCTTGATAGGGTTAGAAGTCTTTCTATTAATATATAAGAAAGTAGAAGAATCTTTGTATAGGGTTTTGATTAATTCTGTATATGTAATGGGTATATTAAAGTGTTCCATAGTACTAAAGAGAAAATTCCAGTTCACTCTATCAAAAGCCTTCATTGCATCAAGAATCAGTGCATATATGGGATTATTATCTGTCTTGGTAAAGTGTATTGGTGTGTCCAATGTCAAAGCATTGTCCCAAGTATGTCTATGAGATATAAAGCCAGCTTGGTCTGGAGATATTATTGATGGTATTATTTTTTTTAATCTGTTGGCTAAAAGAGAAGCTAGAATTTTTATATCACTGTTAATTAGAGAAATAGGCCTATAATTATGTGGATCTAATTTTTCTTTATTATTTTTTAGAATTAGTATGGTTTTTGAAGTGTTCCAATGTAAATCTGATATACCATTTGTCTTTATGTGTTCATAAACCCTAAGAAGAAAGGGTGCTAACACTTGTTTGAAAGTTTTAAAAAATTCAGTTGTGAAGCCATCTGGACCAGGGGATTTGCCATGTTTGAGTCTATCTATAGTCTCTATAATTTCTTGGGTGTTTAGTGGAGATGTAAGTATGTTTTGTTGTTCTTCATTTAATCTAAGGAACTTAATAGCAGATAGATAACCCACCATATCCTGATTAGCATTTAAGTCCACTTCTTTGGAGTATACCCCTCTATACAAAGAGGTAAAAATCTGTAGAATCTCCTCATCAGTGCTGTATATCCTTTTCTCATAATGTACAGATGTTATTCTAGGTAAGTTAAGGTTATTTTTAATTATTCTAGCTAAGGTTTTGGAAGGCACTTGCGCCCATTCAGAGTAAGTAGCCAACATTCTCTGTTCTGATATAGAAAGATTATGTTAATGAAGGAATAGTAATTCTTTTTGGGATTCCAGAATTTGTTCATAATTCGAATAACTTGGATTTGTTTTATGCTGGCTTTCAAGGGCTTGAATCCTTTCCTTTAAAAGAGACTCTTTATTCTTGTATTGTTTTTTAATGTATGAAGCTTTGTTTATTAACATGCCCCTCAGATTTGCCTTACAAGCAGCCCATTGAATATCATAGGGAATATCTGTTGAGTCTAGATTATTGTACATTTCTTGTATTATTTCAGTACTTAACTTTGTGACTTCCTTATTTGAGAGTAAGTTATTATTCAATGTCCATGTATTGTTCATGTGAGTATATGATATGCTTGGGTCAGTATCAAGTATTAGGGATATCCTTGAATGGTCGGAAAAAAATCTAGGTTCTAAAGTGAAATTAATTAGCAAGTGTGATAAGGAATCAGATATAAGAAAGAAGTCTAATCTTGACCATGCATTGTAGCATTTTGAGTAGTATGTATAAATATTTTTGCTATTTGAGTAACCAATAGATGACAGGGGATCTATAAGACACAAATCTAGCATCAAATCATTCAAGGCCATGGATGCTTGGTGATTATAAGAAGGTGACCTGCTAGTGCGATCTATATCAGGGTTAATAACAACATTCCAGTCACCCACCACGATGATATAATGATCTTTAAAAGAAGAAAGGATGTTGTATATCTGTATGATGAATAGATGTTGATTATTACATGGACCGTACAAATTAAGAATTAGGAACGGTTTGCCCATATTTTGTATGTTGGCAGTAAAATAGCACCATCTTCCCTCTGTATCATAATTCTCATTAATGATAGTACCTTGAAAGTTATGTTTAACTAAAATGGCCACCCCCTTTGAGTTAGAACTTGTTCCTGCCGAAACTATTTTGCTAACCCATTTTTTGTTTCTTCCTTTGTACCATTCTTCTCTAGGCAGATGAGTTTCTTGTATAAAACATAAACTAGCTTGAGACTTAAATAACAGATGAACTAATAATGATCTCTTAGCTTTATTTTGTAGCCCCCTCACATTCCATGAATCAATATTCAAGGGCTTAACCATTAGATATTAAACAACTATGAAGAAGGATATAAGTAATATGTGTAGTCATGACATACAATGAATTTAATATCCTAGTTTCTACCTGTCTAGTGTTTTGCAAAGTGAGAATTTTCAAAAAATCTTTTCTCAATGTTCCGCACATCTCCCTCGTAACTACCCCGGTGCCTACCCACCTAATCCTACCCATAAAGGAAGCATATAGAAAATTAGGTAAAGGGTAAGTATTTTCGATTAACACTATGTTTGACATATCCAGAGTAAATTTGCAATTAATCCTAAAAAGAACTATTACCAAACTAAGCACAAATATACATATATACATCACATTGAAAAACAAGATGTCAGCCATACTAGAAACTTCGTGGCAACCCATTCACATACTCCACAATATTCAGTGGGTAGTTATAGGTAATACATTTTTGTTGAATTAGTTATATATAAAAGGAGAAGAAAAATGAAAATATACATGCAACAATTTTAAAGCCTGTTAATATGTATATAAGTCTACCTATATCTTGTCATATTATTATTAACTAAAAGGTGTATAATTGCAATAATTAGTGCATTATGGGTTGTAGTTATATTTAATGAACATCTGGATAAAGCATCAAAATACTAATGTAATGTCTAGATTATTTGAATAACAATTAACAGTATTTAATAGTTTGCTAGTGTTTAACTAAACTATATGTAATATTCTACTAGCAATAATTAGCTGTTGTTACTACTACTAACCACGAGAAACCCTATTTGTCAAACATTAGTTAGTATCAATAATGATAATAAATATGACGATATTATGTTAACATATACATATAGCACAAGTCTTAACCAACTGTACTTGTGTTTGATAACTTACTTTTGTGCACAGAATTGAAATTTAGCATCACAATTTAACTATGCAATCAATATTATCAAAAATCTAGAAATATCATCTGATATGTAGTTATATTAATTAGTTGAAAGGATTTAAATTGACTTTACAGTGGTATGTACAAAGCCATAACTCCCAAATGTCAGCAATTTAAAAGTTTACTGTGTATTTTAATACATGATATGTTTGTCAGAGTTTATCATAGACGCAAAAATATGTCCAAATAGCATGTATAGATGCCTCTTACCATTTGTCTTAACCTGTAGAATAGCACTATCAAAACAATAACCACTATCCCATCAAGTAAATTTATTCTAGTGTTTCATACTCCATCTGAGATATAAGATATTTAACATGTATATATATTGATGTATTTTTGTGCAGGAATCCATGACTCTACAATGAATTAGCATTACTACTCTAATCACTATTAGAACTATTAACACATTGCAACTTGCATCCTCTTGTATATAATTCTCTAAGACCTAGAACTGCACACAATGACCTACTTGAAACCATAACAACAAGTTCAGACAATTAAAACACTATAACTTTTCCATATACCATATTTGTCAAATCAGGAACTCGTAGTGACTTTAGTTAGTTCTGCACTAACCGAAGATTTAGTAGTATAAAGGACACATACGTAAAAGCATCTGCGTGATATAAAAATTGCTTGAATTCTTTTCTATCGCGTAGAAAATTACGCTCCAACAAGCAATACCATTTGCTTGTAAAAGGAAGATTTATCCTGGTTACAAAGTCAGTGTCTAAAAGGCATACCATCTCTAACCCACGTCAGCAGACGTGCGTAAGTCGAGTATGATTAAAACTGAAATGTGTCGGAAAAATAGAGAAGGTTGAACCACTCTAGCATGTAGAATCAGGTGAATACAATGTTAAGATCTTTGCCTTCGCAATCGCTTAAAGGGATTTTGTTTGTGCATTTCAAGGCTTAAAATACTTGCATCAGATGCTTGAAACAGTTGACCTAAGGGAAATTGAAAAATACTACATCGACTCTGTGTCGGATAATCTTAACTACTCAACACAGCAATTCTGTTGAAAGAAGTCCACTGGTGTTCATTTAAAATGGATCCAGTAGCGCTTATTGCCAAAAACAAAGGTTCCCGCATGTGCTGGACTTATTTTTGTTTTGGAAATACAATTGTGATTCTTTTAATTTGATGAGTTTTGGTGGTTTTATATAACACAATATATATGATGATACAGTGCTTCTAATGGTCTATTGTCAATCAAATATTTATGTGCCAACAATCCATTTCTATAAATCCATTCCCAAAAAGCAGTGTCATAATCTAGAATATAATTTACTTTTGCCATGTGCTCTTTCACTTCTTCTCTGTTGCCAGACAGATGGAATCCATTATGTTGTCATGCATCAGTTCTAACCTCCTCCCGTTACATGCCTCTTGTCACTAGGTGGATATAATTTAGAATGTAATATTCAAAATCAATCCTGTTAGCATTCAGCTACATTATTTTCCATGAAACTGTACTTGTTCATGTCAGCATAAGCTGTTTAGCACAGCTTATTCAGTTACATTTTCAAGGATGTGTGATATCTAGCCTTTCTCAACTGAAAAGAAGCAAAATGGCCCAGACAACTTTAATATTAAAATGTACATACAACCTCAAGATTTTCAGCCTTATGCACAGCATTCACCTGGGAATCCAAATATAATTCTCTAGTACTTTACTGGAATTTTCAGACCACCTGACATACCTAAACAAATGGCAATTCTTCCTTCATACCCTCCCTTAATCACCTCTCTCCACTACTCTGTGCCAGACATGTATGCCCAGATTCCTTAACTACATTTATTACTCATAGCTGTTCCCTTCTTAATACTTCCTTTAACACTTTATCTCATACTGCACCCTAACCTCTCTAACTAGCTCTGAGCTTCTATTAAATACTTCAACTCTCATCCCTCTTTTATTTCTTTAACAGCCTTTCTCACTCTTTCAATTCTAAAATCCAAGTTAAACTCGAAATGCAAATGCTTATTACTATGTATATTTTATAACTGCACACAATACATGTGAACTTGTAATAGTCTTACCAAACTATTATTTATCATTACCTCATGACTGGGTGTGGGTAATAGAGGATTTACCCACAGTTGTGTGGTTTGATCATGAGAAGGAAACCTTAGTGATCAAACAAAGCCAACCATGAGAAAATCCAGCATTATCCTCAGAGAGAAGTGCTCTATTGCTATTATATAATAGCATTTTTAAGAAAATGTTTTCTTACCTTTTCTTAATAATCCAGAAAAAAATGCTGTGGCTGTGCCTTTCAAGAACCAGTTCATATTCATATCTAGTGGAAATTTACTACAAATAAATAAATCACAAGAGGTAATCACTTTCATTGTACTCTGTTTAAATAATCAGTGCAATCACATGGTAAATGAAATCACACAACAAATGAAAACCTCCCCAAGCTAGTCATAAAGAGAGAGTCACCTCAACAAATGCTAAAATATCAGAACATACTGGTTAAAGTTTAAAATGTTTATAAAATAAAAAAATTGAAATTGTGACATTAAAATACAACCTTAGTAAAAGAAAGCAACTAATGAGTAGTTAGTTGTAAATACTAAGTTATAAGTTTAGTGACTTTAACTGTAAGACACTGTTAACAGAAATATATTTGATCCTGGGGTCTGACAGGGATTTAATAAGAATGAGAAATCATGTATTCAAACCATGCTATGATTCCCAATATTTCTATGCTTCCTAATGGACACACAACTAAAGACGCAGTGGCAGCCGCGAGAGACAAGAGAGAGCATCAAATGTGGATGGATTGAATATGACTTCTGCATTTTTTAACAGTTTAGGATGTAGTACAGTGACACAAGTAAATGGGGCTCAAATGGAAAATATTGGTATGAACATTTCAGTGGAATGTGGCCATTTGAGAGACATTATTCATATTGCAATGAAAAAAGGTACTTGGCTTGATTCAACATCAGTGAGACTCCTGGATCACAGGGTTGTTCTTCCAATAATATTTATACTGTTAAATTTGGATCTGGGCCAACTAGAGACATTCACAAATGGGAGATACCTTTGAATGCACAAACTAGTTAATTTTCTTTAGGTACATTTGCTGGTTCAACATCAGTCATGGTTTCCAGCCCTGCAAGACATACTAATTTTACAGGACATACTTCCCAAGCCAAATGTAGACCAGTTTCAGATTTCTACTTGGTTAAGTCAAGCTATCAATTTGTCTGTTTCTGGTATGAAAGACAATACATATTCATCCTTTGATATTATATTACAAACCTTTAGGAAAAAAGCTTTATAAATTGTGTAGTCTTTAATTAGACAATGCATACTTAACTGAATGCTTAAGGCTGGGGATTGTTCCACAGGGACTGTGATGTTATAAGTTCCGTAATGGAATGGACTGGGTTCTACCACTTTATGTTTGCTTGACATGGTTTTGAGGTGATAAAAACTATGATAAATTTCAGTGAAAGAAATATTAAGGACATTTTTTAAAAAGTTTATATGATAAAATACAGAATGATATATTTTTTGCTATCAATTTTAGATAGTGTGACAATGTTTTACATAAAATTGATAAGCGGCGAGAAATCAGCATTAAGAGCAAAAACAAGATTGACAGGACCATAATCAATACATGAACAAGACTGCCTACCCAAAATGTAAGACCCACATAACAAGCAGGCAATGAACAAGGTGGGTTTTACAAAACTGGTCCACAGAATGTACTCCCAGTAAACTCTGAAAGGCAGGAAACTTAAGGTTTTAATGGGAATAATGGGGGGATTTCAGTTCATTTGAATGCCAGTGAAGTGCAGTTTGGTTACAATACTCCTTTAGAGTTTCCACCACTGCAGAGGTCTGAAAGATTACTGAACCATGAGAGGGGACTATCACTGAGACCACAGGACAAAATGCATCAAGGAAAGGATTATGTTTACCAGAAGCAATATCAAGGAAAAACAAAAAGGTGAAGGGGACAAAACAAAGGAATTATTATTAAGTAGATTCAACACAGGCCTTCAGAATAATTTTTCTAGCTTAATAACATATTATGATGGTAAATTGGTGACATCTAAAGGATTCAATAAATTTAATTACAGCCATTTAATTACTACTAGTGATTTATCTTCATTATTTGAAAAAAGGATTTCCTTTGGGTCCATTAGGCCAGTTGACATAGTTGATTCTATGTTGTTGTGTCTTTCGGCTTTTCCCGGTTAGGGGTCGCCACAGCGGAACTCCGGTCCGCTAATGATTGGCAGTAGATTTTTACGTGCCGAATTGCCAGCTCTGACGCACAACCTTCAACGAAGGTACGCCCATTCATGCATGTCTCCACACAGAAGACGCTCTAGCTGAGAATCAAACAGGACAGCTTTAGAACTAAAAATGCTCACCAGAAAAATCAATCAGCTGGTACATTTCAAAAATTGCAAGTATCAAAGTACTGGTAAAATGTTGAATAAAAAGAGTGTTTTCATTCTGAATTTGCTCCCTTTGATATATACTTTCAAAAAAGTTAAAGATATGTATAGATTTCATTAGAAACACTTGATTATACCCCATCATAATTTAACATGTGAGAAAAATAGTTCATTAAGAAAGTTGTGCAATGACTGGTGTCCCAGGATCTTGAAACATTGTAAAGGTGGTGGGATTGTCATTTTTGACACTATAGACTATTTAAGTGCTATGTTTAGTATTTTACTAGATGAGATGACTTATTCACAAGTGTCCAGGAATGAAGTAAATATAACATTTAGAAAAATAGATTTATACTTAGAGAATGATTTATTGTTGAGTATTACTGATCCCTCAGTGTAGGAGTTTCTTAGAAATCCAAGCCCTATTATACCCACTATTTTTGGAATACCTAAGATTCACAAAGACATACTGAAGCCCTTCCAATTGTCGCTGCTCTAAATTTTAAAATGTACCCATTTGTGGTGTAGATTGACAGAATACTTAAGACTTTTTTAACCAATGTACCTCATGTATTGACAGACCTGTGGAACTTTTAGGATAGATTAAACAATGATTTAGGACAGGGACATTCTTACTTTCTAACTGTAGATGTAATAGATATTTTCAGATGTATCCCTCAAAATGTTGGTAAAATATATTTCCATAAAGTATGTAAAGTAATGAATCTTTTCCTGTAGTGATATCAAATTACTGAATGGATGCTTTGATATAGTGTTAGGCAATAACTTTATATTCTTTGAGGGTGAAATGTATCAGCACAGAAAAGGGATTGCTATGGGAATATGTATACTAACTTAGTTATGTTACTCTGGGAATGTTTGTTTTATGTCTGAATGTTATACTTATTGCAAAGCATATTTCAGATATTTGGATGACATATTTATTGTATGGAATGGACCACAAGAAATTATACTTGATTTTGTTAGGTTCCTATTACATTATCGAAGTTCTGAAACTCCGAACATCATAAGGTCGAAACTTTATGTTCGAAGTTTCAGAACTTTGATAACGTAAAAAAAAAATAATAAAAAAAAGAAAAGAAATAGTCGCCCCCCCCACCCCCCACTCTTTTACTATACCAACTCTGAGATTGCAATACAGTGCGGAAAGGAAAGATTTCCCTTTACCGCACTATAGTGCAATCTCTGAGTTGGTATAGTTAAAGAGCAGGGGGGGGCGCAGGGGGGCTTGCTCCCCTGCTTACAACAGTTACTTACTGTTTGTTGTTCTTTATTTTTTTTTCCGTTGTTCGAAATTATAAAATTTCGAACATACAAGTTTGATCTTGTAGTGTTTGAAGTTTTATAATTTCGACAATGTAATAGGAACCCGATTTTGTTAGCTACCCCAGTGAAACTACTACATTCCTTAAATGCACATATCAATTTTCTAATGGAGGCATCAGTTTTTTGGCTACCTTAATCTCAGTTTCAGATGAAAGATTTGTTTCCAGTATTTATAGGAAACCAACATTTATAACTTCTTATTTACATTTCAACATTTCACACTCCTTCATTTTAAAGAAGGGGTTGGCCCATCTGGTTTCAAAAGATGGACCATTTGATGTAGAGAGGGTGAAGTTGAAACAGATGCTTTTTGAAAGAGGATACGCTGTGGATCTGGTCAAGAGCATTAGTTATGAAATTTCAGAATTAAGGAAGACAAAAATTAAACTACTATTGGGTATTGGGTTAACCAATGAAAATGTAGACCACCCAGTTACAGTGAATAGTAAGACTGGTAAAAACAATATTGAGAGGGCCTTTGTATTAACATACAGTTGCCATAGTAGGAACATAAAAAACATATTATTGAAACTAACTGGAAGATTTTTATGGCCAATAAGGATGTCTCTGAAATAGTGGGTGATAGTTTATATATAAAACTAGTGGTAATATTAAACAGGTGTTGGAAATTAAAACTAAAAACGGGGTAGAAAAAATAAATTTGAATAGAGGGACCTGGAAATGTGGCAATTGTACACAGTGTTCTTTACCTTGACTGTTGTAGAGGCTAAGATGGCAACAGGTTTCATTAAGGCAGTCCCTTTGAAAGATGGGAATTGTAACAGTAAGGGATGTATTTAATTGTATTCCTCCTGCCCGGTTTTACAGAGGAAAAATTAATGTTTCAGTATAGAAAAGAATTTATGAACATTGTTACGATATTACCAGAGCGGGCGGCCACGGTGGTGCAGTGGTTAGCATTGCCGCCTCACAGCAAGAGGTTCTCCGGTTCGATCCTCGGCTGGGGTGCCTTCTGTGCGGAGTCTGCATGTCCTCCCTGTGGTCGCGTGGGTTTCCTCCAGGTGCTCCGGTTTCCTCCCACATCCCAAAGACATGCTGCAGGTGGATTGGACACTCTAAATTGGCCCTAGGTGTGCGTGTGAGTGTGCCTTCTGTGGAAGGTTGGGCACCGGGCTGGCAACTCGACACCGTAAAACTCCACTGCCATTCAATGTGCGGACAAGGTGATCCGCTGTGGCGACCCCTAACCGGGAAAAAGCTGAAAGAAGAAGAAGAAGTTACGATATTACCAGAGCAAATGCTAATAATGTATTATATAAGCATACAATGGATGATGATAATTTCAATTAATTTTTAATTTGGTATTTTGGAAATTGTGTGCCCAGATCACAGAGGTGGTGCATGGGAAAATAAGATGGAGTATAAAGAGTTAATCTTTCAAATAAAACTTGAAGCCAATTACTTCACTGGCTTAAATTTCTTTCCTTCCGGTTTTGAAATTGGGAGCAGCTAAAATGTAAGCTTTGATGGAATACTGTTATTACTTTTTATTGTTTTTTTTACATATACAAACTGGTGTTTTATTATTTCTAAACAGTTAACACATTAACTTGTAATATCAGGATGTGGCATTTTAGGCAATATTTTAATCAAGCAGTATGGATTATATGCTTTTAATAACCTGGATTTGTTTGTATGAAAAAAATACTTAGGGAGATGTTGGTTTGTTACTTATTGGAATCATTAAGTTTAATGTTGCAATTGTCCCTATAAGGATGCCATTTTGATGAAGTTACACTATAAAATTTGAGTAATTTATGTATTCACTTCTCATGAAGTCCCTGATGTGTATTGAGATGAAAGTACTTTACTGAATTATTTTTTATTTTATAATAAAGATTTGCAGCTTCCTGAAAAATAGTTTTTTAAAACTATAGTTTCCATGGCTTTTTACTTGAGTTCCTGGTTGTAGCTCTGGGTAGAGTGCATTTCATTGATTAGGCATTTAATAAAAATTGCCAATTTAATTAACATTATTCCAGCCTTTTCTCCCAACTTCCACCTCTTAGAAAATGGTACCTTTTCCAAAATAAAAAAAAGAACTTTTTAAAGTTAGTACACACCTTTGAATGTTTACTTAGGGTTTTTTTTCATTGTGTGTGCGTGTGTGTGTGTGTGTGTGTGTGTGTGTGTGTGTGTGTGTGTGTGTGTGTGTGTGTGTGTGTGGATAGATATATAGGAGTCATTCCAAAGATGAAAGGCTCCTAATGCCCAGTGTCCAAATGTCAAGCACTGGGAAAACATTACCATCTTTTTTGCTTTGTTTTGATGTTTGCCCTTTCCTCAAGACTGTTCATTCTTGGAAATGGTATATATAATTTACAGGGGATGAGGACAGGAGAAGCCCTCCTGCAAAAAAAAAAAAAAGTTTTGTTCCTTTTTTTGTATTATTTTTTTTTTTGGGGGGTGTTCAAGGTTCAACATTTTCTGTGTTGGTTCTTTAAACCTTTGACATATATGGTTTACAATCAAAATTTTGAAATTCAGTTACATGACAGGCTCCTCCTCGAACAAGGTAAGACCGACAGTCGGAATGTTGACGTTCATATGTCCTTCTGTTAAGAAGGACATACACAAAGCAGGGACACAAAGCATGGTTGGCAACGGCAGCTGCCAACATTAATATCGACAGAATGTTGTAGATGTTGCTGCATCGATCTTTGGACCTACTTAATATTTATAAGTCGAGCGTATGCGTCGCGGAAACCACCGTTCATGGTTGTAAGTTTTGAGCTTTTGATAGTAAACTTATATATTTATATATATATATATATATATATATATATATATATATATATATATATATATATATATATCATGGGCAAATGCATAAAAGAGTGACCAGCATATCACCAAACACAACTGAGTGAAAACACATTTAAGCATCTACAAATATCAACAAAACACAAAAAAGTCAACTACAGGAAACAAATGCTACTTTATGAAAATATACTACAATCCCAAAATAAAACCAGTGTGAACTGTTTACACCTTCATGTAGGGGGCTTACACCCCTGACTTAAATATACAAACTTCAAGGTGACACCAGCTTGATGAATGGAGAAATCTCCCTGAAGAAAGGAATCTCTCTTAGTGCATACTAAAAACTGCACTGGTAGTGATTCCCTATCATAAGTGATTTCTACCTAATACAGAAATAAGCACATGTTCACTTACTGTAAATCACCCAGGAAGAACATAGAATCTCAGCAGGTATGTGGCAGCATGAAATCTAACCACTTCACACAGCTCTAAGCATTATTACAGATCAGAATTTTCTGTAGTCCACTTCTATGCATTCATTTGATCCTATTTACATATGAACTGATTGACATTTGTTCTTCTGAACTACATATATGTATATATATATATATATATATATATATATATATATATATATATATATATATATATATATATATATATATATATATATATATATATATATATATATATATATATATATATATATGGTTCCCCTTAAAACATCACAGCCCACATCACCGAAGCTGAAAATGCTGAGACTAAAATGTCATAAGTACAGAATCATGAACTCCCAGAACATCGCCTTTCCTCTCCAGGAAAGTAACCACTTGGCCACCATGCTGAACTTTGTCCTTTTTTCACTATAGTGTGATCTCAGCGTTGGTATATTTAAGTAGGGGGGAGTGGGGGGAGATGGGTGTGATTTCCTATCCATTGTGTTTTTTTTGTTGGTGGCCAAGTAGTTACTTTCCTGGAGAGGAAAGACGATGCTCTGGGAGTTTATGATTCTGCACTTACGAAGTTTTGGTCTCACTGTTTTCAGCTATGACCATGTGGGTTGTGATGTTTTGAAGGTAAACTATATATATGTGTGTGTGTGTTTAAGTATATGAGTGTTATGTGGTATATTTCTGCACATACTTCTTTGCATGATGAAATAGGATCATAGGAGATTAGTAGGCTAATGGCCCTGGGGCCCCTACAAGCCTAGCCAAGAGTTTATCCCCAAACAAAAACCTCAATCACCCCCTGTCACCCCTGTCAGTGTGGGACACAGGTGGAACCCCTGGGACAAATTTCTGGTTTCCTATCCACTCATCAAGGTTGCGCTTGAAGAGGGTCAGTTACATACTTTGTTTGACGTGTATGGGGAGTCTATTCCAGAGATAGGGTAGCCTCTGGGAGACAAACCTGCCTCTCCAGTAGGTTTTGTTAATGTCACATATTAGATTTAGGCCTTTTGATTGGGTAATGTGCAAGGAGTTAGAATTAGGGATATGGAGCATCTGTAGTAGAGCAAGGCCTGAAATTGCCTTGTAGGCGAAACACAGATAATCTCTGAGCAATCTGTACGATACTGAGTAGAGTGATAGTGATTTGAGCCTGTCCACATAGGACAAGTGTTGTAAGTCATGGATTCTCTTTGTGAGGTATTTCTGTGGTCTTTCCAGTTGGTGCAGGTGTTGGAGAGGTACATACCAAATGGGGCATTGTACTCAGTTATTGGCCTAATGAGGGAGAAATACAGAGAGCTAATAATCTCCTTTTTTTCTGGATGAAATCCTGTTACTTATGAGGTGAATCAAGTAAAAGGCTTTTCTGAACACTGCCACTACATGATGGTCGAATGTGAGATTGTTATCAATCTGAGTACCCAGGTATCTCACCACAGGTTGTGTGCTTAAATGCTTGCCATTGATGTGGAAATCAGTAATGGCTGTGATTTTGCCGAATGGTATGATGATGCATTTTTTTGAGTTTAACTTAAGGCCATGACTTTGGCACCAGTCATTTGTTGCTGTGAGACCTTCTTGTAGTATGTTAACATCATTTGGTGAGTCAGTGACAGCACCCAACTTACAGTCGTCTGCAAAATTGGTCAGCCACAGGCCTTTTGTTTTTACCTGGACCTCTGAGAAGTAGATGCCAAACAGTAGGGTTCCAAGGACAGATCCCTGAGAAACTCCACTAGTGACAGGTCTGCTGTCGGAGGTGATAGCACCTGTTTTGGCCTTGTGGGTCATATCAGTGAGTCAGTTGGCCACCAACCTGAAGAGATAGGGATTCATGCCAAGTTATGTTAGCTTTTCGATGATGCCTGAGTGGGAGATTGTGTCAAAGGCTTTGGCCAAGTCAAGGTAAGCTGTATGTACTAACTTTCCCTCATCCAGTGCCTTGGTGACAGTCTCAAAAGTGTCACTCTGTTTCAACAGGCAAGATCTGCCCTTGATGAATCCAAACTGGGTGGGTTCAATTTCTTGGAGATTACCTATGTCCTTGTTTATGAGATCTATAATTATATGCTCCATGGCTTTACAGATCAGACTTGTCAAGGTAATGGGTCGATAGTTTCCCGGGGCCAGTAGTGGCACCACCTTTGCGCAAAGGGATGACAATGGCAGTTCTCCACTCTGCTGGAATGAAGCCTGTACTTAGGCTGTGGTTGAATTGGGTGCTTAAAGGTGAGGCTGGTTCTTGCTGGAGATGTAGCAGAATACAGCCTGGGATACTATCAGATCCTATGGAAGCTGTATACTTTGCCTTGGATTGGGCCTTTTACACTTGATCTATGGAGATGTGAGGTGCGAAACAGGGGATATCGAATCAGCCTTTGGGAGGGCAGGGGGGTGAAGTTTGCACTGAACCTATTTGCTAGCAGGTTGGCTAAGTCAACAGGATCAGTGTAAGTGGAACTGTTAAGAACTAATTCTGAACAAACCTGGGTTTTGCCATGGAGGTACCTGATGTAACTGAACTGTTGATTCGATAATCATATGTTCAGCTAACTCCCCCTCAGAACTACATTTTTCAACTCAGAAAGTATTCAACATAGTCGAGATATGGTTCTTGAAACATTGCCTCCTTCTAAATGCCAAAAAAACTAAGCTTCTACTCTGTACCTACCAGTAAGTCCTCCCCTGTAGACTTCTGTCAGTTCCGATAATGGTACCCTCACATCCCCAGACTCTACCACTAAACTGTTAGGAATCACAATTGATAATAACCTTAACTTTGATAGCCATATAAACAACACTATAAAATCAGTAAACAAAAAAATTGGCTCCTTATACAGAATTAAACCCTTTTTAACGCCATCAGCCAGAACCAAAATTGCCCACTCTCACTTAATCTCAACTCTTCTATACACCTCATCCACATATGGTAACCTAAAAAAAAAATAATCTTATCAAACTAGCTAATTCCTACAATAGCATTGCCTGATTTGCTACTGGCAATGCCTTTAGAACCCACCACTGTCTGAATCTACTGCAGCTAGACTGGCTAGAACTACAAAATCATCTGATATTTTCTCAACTCACCATTGCCCACAAGATATTGTACCAACCTAACATCACTTCTATACTCTCTAACCTCATAATTCCCTACAAAAATCTAAATTCACTACGCTCTTCTAGCAAACGTCTAGCCACCATAAGTAAGTCCAACAACTTGGCAGGGGATTCCCTGTTCTCTAACACTGTAGGTAAAAACTGGAACCTTTTACCTAAAGAACTAACTTTACTTCCTTCTCTGCCTCTCTTTAAACAAAACCTCAAAAACCACCTGAAGATCCATTGGTTATGCCCCTGCAGCAACACTGACTAATCCTTTGTTTCACTACTTCTCGTCTCCTTTTCTCACTTTTTTTTACTAAACTCTGCTGCATATCCCTTTAAGGGCAGTACTGTAACTAGCAATCCTAAAACAACCTGTTGTACTGTAACTTACCTATGTATTATACTGTATATTGACTTACTTGTCTTATACTGTCTGACACTTAGTGTAATACTTCTTTTTATTATTACGTTCATATTTTTTATCATCTTTTTTACACTGTGCAAATATTGTTTGTAAATTCTGTGTACTACTTTCTGAGCTTTTCTCTCCGGGCCTCTACTGAAAATGGAAATATATCCAGTTAGACTGGCCTGGTTAACAAATATAAAATAAAATAAAATAAAAAAGGCTTTGTGGTTAGCCTTTGTTTCTTAGGCTAGTTTTGATTCATAATTGGCTTTGGAGGTTTGCACTAGTGATCTAATTAGCTTGTTGAGGCTAAGGAGAGAGTTTTTCCAGTTGGGAATTTGTACCTTTTTACCACTGGTCAACAGTTTCTTCCTTTTGTTGTAAAGCCTGTTGATAGCAGATGTCCACCAGATAGGTTTGTGGTTCCTTGAGGAGCAGGTTTTAGTTCTGTTGAGTATGGCTGAGTCCATACAGTTGTACAGGTGCTTGTATATTGAAATGGCATACTGTTCAGCATATTTGTCTGCATCATCTGAGGGGGGGGTGTATGAAGCTACTGATACCCTCCCTTAGAAGGTTGTAGTCAGCTTTTGAGAAATTTTTAACCTGGTTATGGCTGGGGGCGGGGGTTGTATGGGATACACACTTCAGATATGACAGACCGCTGGTCTGATCTCACCAGGGACGAACTTACTATGGAGATGATGCAGTGGTCACCCATGTTGGTGAGAACCAAGTCTATAATGTTATCTCCCCTTGTAGGGGATGAGACAAGCTGGTCTAGTGCATTAGAATTTATGAAGTCAAGGAATCGTTGGGTGAGTGCATTAGAGTAGGAATAGTTCACCCAGTCTATGGTGTGGAAGTTGAAGTCACCAAGAATCAGGGTGTTAGGGGGTACTTTGATGGAATCAAGTAGGTCCAGGTAGGAGGAGTGGGTGTCCTGAGTCATGGAGGGGGGGGGGTCTATAGCTGGCTATAACTTGCTATGTCTTGCCAATTGTCAGTTGCACTTGAAGTAGCTCTAGTGCATCATGCTGGCAAACCAGCCTGGAGGTGTGCTTGTCTTTAATGAAAAGAGAAACTCCACCACCCTTAGTCTTCCCGACCTCATTTTAGGATTGGAATGTGTGGAATGAGGTATAGCCTGAAAATGTTGGTGTTTTTATTTTATGTTGCAGTTAGACAAATTATGTAATGGTAGAAGTTCATTAGATCAACCATTACATAATTTCAGTGCTTTTCCTCTTTCTTTGAGTATGTCCTACCCTACAGTTGGTATATTTAATTAAGGGGGTGGGACTGGAGCCTCCGTGTTGGAGGGGTGTATTGGTCAAAGCCCCCATGTAAAGGTTGTTTTTTTTTTATTTTTATTTTGGTAATTGCAAATATAAACTGTTGGCTTACATTTGTGATTAATTTTTTCAATAATTTTAGTGGTGATTAATAGTAATTGTTCTGTGTTTCAAACATACTGGCAATTATATTCATTATAAATGTATATATATGCATCTTAGTTCAACAATGCAAATACAAATGTTATATATTTACACACATGCAAACATACGCACAAACACACACACACACACACACACACACACATACGTGTGTACGTGCACACACACACACACACACATATCTATATTTATATATATATATATATATATATATAGATATATAGATATATAGATATATAGATATATTGATATGCATTACATGAACGCATTTGTCCAAATCATAAATCAGATTTTAATGATGTAAAGCCATCATCATATTCAAATGTCATCATATAAAAATATAGGAGAAGTCAGTAATATGAAAAATAAAGATGGCTATTGTCAAACACTGCTGAGCAGTGCGATGTTTTAATTTGGTTGCATTTCTTTTACACATGTCATAGGTCTATCTAGCCATCCTGAGATGTTTCTGCCTTTTGACTTGTATCTGACACTAAAACATATATAATTTCAGAAGTAAGGAACAGCACAAAATATATTAAAGTAAAAGAGCATCATGATGAGTAGGCCTTTATGTCTTATTTGAAAGGAAAATGATTTTTGTACCATCTGAGCTTTAGCACTCCCACTGTCTGAAGCAGCTGACAGGCATGAGCCCATTTCTGTACATAGGGTCACTGCAGCAGTTAGACAGTTCTACTAGGAAGGATGTGGGAATGGATGAAATCTGACTGGAAATGTTGATGACACTGGATATTGCTGGAGTACAGTAGTAAACTCACCATTTCAGGTTTAGGTGGAAGGTGGGGCAGTACCACTAGATCGCCAAACTCGGTATTGGTTTCCACTAAAAAAATGAATTGGTGAGCTTGTACCAGACACCGGAAAGAAGACTTCTGATGACTGATCCTCTGATTTAGAAAATGCAGGTGTGGAAGCTCACCTGGACATATGTAGCACAAGATCAGCTTTTTATCCTTGCGTGGACATTCTGTGTGAGGGTGGTTATTTGAGGGTCTGAGTATAGTCTACACATGCTTTGTGGCCCCAGAAAAGGCATATAATTGTGTACCTTTGAATGGCTTGTGAGAGATATTACAACAAGGCTAGGGCCCAGAGCTACTACTATATGCCATACGTCCTTTTGAGTAGCAAAAGTTATTATTTATTTTATTTATTACAGTTTGATGACCGGGAGAGTCCTCTGGGCCTGGAAGAGCCTGTTTTCAGTGGAGGCCTGGGGAGAAAAGCTCGACAGGATATAGACAATTTTACAATAGTTATACAAAAGTAAATAAAGTAGTAGAACAGTGAAAAATACAGAGATAATATACAATTTGTTAACAAAAAAGTCACAGCATTTCTAATCCTATGTAATGATTTACAAAAGTGAGATTCATGTAGTCTATTTCTAATCCTAGGTAATGATTTACAAAAGTGAGATTCATGTAGTCTAAGCATATTAAAAGTACAAGCATTTCAGATGAAAAAAACATGTAAGTAAAACATTTATGTACAGATAAAAAACAAGTTTTTTTTGGAAGTTAGAAATATTAGGAGAGGACACAGAGAAGGAGGTGAGGTGGGAGAGGTAAAAGGTGGTATATAGTGGAGAAAGGGAGTGGGTTGGGGGTACGTTTATGAGGTATAGGGAAGGAGAGGAAGTAGAGGCAAAGAGTAAGAGAGCACAGTGATAGAAGGTTAAGGTATATAGTGCATGGGAGATGGTGTTAAAGAGTTTATGTGGTACGGTTGGGTGCCCATTCTCAGTATTAGGGTGCATACATTCAGGATAGCTGCATTACTGGATGGTGTTAAAGAGATTATGTGGTAGGGTTGGGTGCCCATTCTCAGTATTAGGGTGCATACACTCAGGATAGGTGCATTATTGGATGGTGTTAAAGAGTTTATGTGGTAGGGTTGGGTGCCCATTCTCAGTATTAGAGTGCATACATTCATTATAGGTGCATTACTGGATGGTGTTAAAGAGTTTATGTGGTAGGGTTGGGTGCCCATTCTCAGTATTAGGGTGCATACACTCAGGATATGTGCATTACTGGATGGTGTTAGAGTTTATGTGGTAGGGTTGGGTGCTCATTCTCAGTATTAGGGTGCATACATTCAGGATAGGTGCATTACTGGATGGTGTTAAAGAGTTTATGTGGTAGGGTTGGGTGCTCATTCTCAGTATTAGGGTGCATGCATTCAGGATAGGGGCATTACTGGATGGTGTTAAAGAGTTTATGTGGTAGGGTTGGGTGCCCATTCTCAGTATTAGGGTGCATACATTCAGGATAGGTGCATTACTGGGTGGTATTAAAGAGTTTATGTGGTAGGGTTGGGTGCCCAATCTCAGTATTAGGATGCACAAATTCAGGATAGGTGCATTACTGGATGGTGTTAAAGAGTTTATGTGGTAGAGTTGGGTGCCCATTCTCAGTATCAGTTTGAATACATTCAGGATAGGTGCATTACTGGATAGTGTTAAAGAGTTTATGTGGTAGGGTTGGGTGCCCATTCTCAGTATTAGGGTGCATACATTCAGGATAGGTGCATTACTGGATGGTGTTAAAGAGTTTATGTGGTAGGGTTGGGTGCCCATTCTCAGTATTAGGGTGCATACATTCAGGATAGGTGCATTACTGGATGGTGTTAAAGAGATTATGTGGTAGGGTTGGGTGCCCATTCTCAGTATTAGGGTGCATACACTCAGGATAGGTGCATTATTGGATGGTGTTAAAGAGTTTATGTGGTAGGGTTGGGTGCCCATTCTCAGTATTAGAGTGCATACATTCATTATAGGTGCATTACTGGATGGTGTTAAAGAGTTTATGTGGTAGGGTTGGGTGCCCATTCTCAGTATTAGGGTGCATACACTCAGGATATGTGCATTACTGGATGGTGTTAGAGTTTATGTGGTAGGGTTGGGTGCTCATTCTCAGTATTAGGGTGCATACATTCAGGATAGGTGCATTACTGGATGGTGTTAAAAAGTTTATGTGGTAGGGTTGGGTGCTCATTCTCAGTATTAGGGTGCATGCATTCAGGATAGGGGCATTACTGGATGGTGTTAAAGAGTTTATGTGGTAGGGTTGGGTGCCCATTCTCAGTATTAGGGTGCATACATTCAGGATAGGTGCATTACTGGGTGGTGTTAAAGAGTTTATGTGGTAGGGTTGGGTGCCCAATCTCAGTATTAGGATGCACAAATTCAGGATAGGTGCATTACTGGATGGTGTTAAAGAGTTTATGTGGTAGAGTTGGGTGCCCATTCTCAGTATCAGTTTGAATACATTCAGGATAGGTGCATTACTGGATAGTGTTAAAGAGTTTATGTGGTAGGGTTGAGTGCCCATTCTCAGTATTAGGGTGCATACATTCAGGATAGGTGCATTACTGGATGGTGTTAAAGAGTTTATGTGGTAGGGTTGGGTGCCCATTCTCAGTATTAGGGTGCATACATTCAGGATACGTGCATTACTGGATGGTGTTAAAGAGATTATGTGGTAGGGTTGGGTGCTCATTCTCAGTATTAGGGTGCATACATTCAGGATAGGTTCATTACTGCATGGTGTTAAAGAGTTTATGTGGTAGGGTTGGGTGCCCATTCTCAGTATTAGGGTGCATACATTCAGGATAGGTGCATTACTGGATGGTGTTAAAGAGTTTATGTGGTAGAGTTGGGTGCCCATTCTCAGTATTAGGGTGCATACATTCAGGATAGGTGCATTACTGGATAGTGTTAAAGAATTTATGTGGTTTATGCGGTAGGGTTGGGTGCCCATTCTCAGTATTAGGGTGCATACATTCAGGATAGGTGCATTACTGGATGGTGTTAAAGAGTTTATGTGGTAGGGATGGGTAACCATTCTCGGTATTAGGGTGTATACATTCAGGATAGGTGCATTACTGGATGGTGTTAAAGAGTTTATGTGGTAGGGTTGGGTGCCCATTCTCAGTATTAGGGTGCATACATTCAGGATAGATGCATTACTGGATGGTGTTAAAGAGTTTATGTGGTAGGGTTGGGTGGACATTCTCAGTATTAGGGTGCATACATTCAGGATACGTGCATTACTGGATGGTGTTAAAGAGTTTATGTGGTAGGGTTGGGTGCCCATTCTCAGTATTAGGGTGCATACATTCAGGATAGATGCATTACAGGATGGTGTTAAAGAGTTTATGTGACAGGGTTGGGTGCCCAATCTCAGTATTAGGATGCACACATTCAGGATAGGTGCATTACTGGATGGTGTTAAAGAGTTTATGTGGTAGAGTTGGGTGCCCATTCTCAGTATCAGTTTGAATACATTCAGGATAGGTGCATTACTGGATAGTGTTAAAGAGTTTATGTGGTAGGGTTGGGTGCCCATTCTCAGTATTAGGGTGCATACACTCAGGATAGGTGCATTACTGGATAGTGTTAAAGAGTTTATGTGGTATGGTTGGGTGCCCATTCTCAGTATTAGGGTGCATACATTCAGGATAGATGCATTACTGGATGGTGTTAAAGAGTTTATGTGGTAGGGTTGGGTGCCCATTCTCAGTATTAGGGTGCATACATTCAGAATAGGTGCATTACTGGATGGTGTTAAAGAGTTTATATGGTAGGGTTGTGTGCCCATTCTCAGTATTAGGGTGCATGCATTCAGGATAGGTGCATTACTGGATGGTGTTAAAGAGATTATGTGGTAGGGTTGGGTAACCATTCTCAGTATTAGGGTGCATACATTCAGGATAGATGCAATACTGGATGGTGTTAAAGAGTTTATGTGGTAGGGTTGGGTGCCCATTCTCAGTATTAGGGTGCATACATTCAGGATACGTGCATTACTGGATGGTGTTAAAGAGTTTATGTGGTAGGGTTGGGTGCCCATTCTCAGTATTAGGGTGCACACATTCAGGATACGTGCATTACTGGATGGTGTTAAAGAGTTTATGTGGTAGGGTTGGGTGCTCATTCTCAATATTATGGTGCATACATTCAGGATAGGTGCATTACTGGATGGTGTTAAAGAGTTTATGTGGTAGGGTTGGGTAACCATTCTCAGTATTAGGGTGCATACATTCAGGATAGATGCATTACTGGATGGTGTTAAAGAGTTTATGTGGTAGGGTTGGGTGCCCATTCTCAGTATTAGGGTGCATACATTCAGGATACGTGCATTACTGGATGGTGTTAAAGAGTTTATGTGGTAGGGTTGGGTGCCCATTCTCAGTATTAGGGTGCATACATTCAGGATACGTGCATTACTGGATGGTGTTAAAGAGTTTATGTGGTAGGGTTGGGTGCCCATTCTCAGTATTAGGGTGCATACATTCAGGATAGGTGCATTACTGAATAGTGTTAAAGAGTTTATGTGGTATGGTTGGGTGCCCATTCTCAGTATTAGGGTGCATACATTCAGGATAGGTGCATTACTGGATGGTGTTAAAGAGTTTATGTGGTAGGGTTGGGTGCCCATTCTCAGTATTAAGGTGCATACATTCAGGATAGGTGCATTACTGGATAGTGTTAAAGAATTTATGTGGTTTATGCGGTAGGGTTGGGTGCCCATTCTCAGTATTAGGGTGCATACATTCAGGATATGTGCATTACTGGATGGTGTTAGAGTTTATGTGGTAGGGTGGGTGCCCATTCTCAGTATTAGGGTGCACACATTCAGGATAGTTGCTTTACTGGGTGGTGTTAAAGAGTTTATGTGGTAGGGTTGGGTGCCCATTCTCAGTATTAGGGTGCATACATTCAGGATAGTTGCTTTACTGGGTGGTGTTAAAGAGTTTATGTGGTAGGGTTGGGTGCCCATTCTCAGTATTAGGGTGCATACATTCAGGATACATGCATTACTGGATGGTTTTAAAGAGTTTATGTGGTAGGGTTGGGTGCCCATTCTCAGTATTAGGGTGCATGCATTCAGGATAGGTGCATTACTGGATGGTGTTAAAGAGTTTATGTGGTAGGGTTGGGTGCCCATTCTCAGTATTAGGGTGCACACATTCAGGATAGGTGCATTACTGGGTGGTGTTAAAGAGTTTATGTGGTAGAGTTGGGTGCCTATTCTCAGTATTAGGGTGCATACATTCAGGATAGGTGCATTACTGGATAGTGTTAAAGAATTTATGTGGTTTATGCGGTAGGGTTGGGTGCCCATTCTCAGTATTAGGGTGCATACATTCAGGATATGTGCATTACTGGATGGTGTTAGAGTTTATGTGGTAGGGTTGGGTGCCCATTCTCAGTATTAGAGTGCATTCATTTAGGACAGGTGCATTACTGGATGGTGTTAAAGAGTTTATGTGGTAGGGTTGGGTGCCCATTCTCAGTATTAGGGTGCATACATTCAGGATAGTTGCTTTACTGGGTGGTGTTAAAGAGTTTATGTGGTAGGGTTGGGTGCCCATTCTCAGTATTAGGGTGCATGCATTCAGGATAGGTGCATTACTGGATGGTGTTAAAGAGTTTATGTGGTAGGGTTGGGTGCCCATTCTCAGTATTAGGGTACATACATTCAGGATAGTTGCATTACTGGGTGGTGTTAAAGAGTTTATGTGGTAGGGTTGGGTGCCCATTCTCAGTATTAGGGTGCATACATTCAGGATAATGCATTACTGGATGGTGTGAAAGAGTTTATGTGGTAGGGTTGGGTGCCCATTCTCAGTATTAGGGTGCATACATTCAGGATACGTGCATTACTGGATGGTGTTAAAGAGTTTATGTGGTAGGGTTGGGTGCCCATTCTCAGTATTAGGGTGCATACATTCAGGATACGTGCATTACTGGGTGGTGTTAAAGAGTTTATGTGGTAGGGTTGGGTGCCCGTTCTCAGTGTTAGTGTGCATACATGCAGGATATGTGCATTACTGGATGGTGTTAAAGAGTTTATGTGGTAGGGTTGGGTACCCATTCTCAGTATTAGGGTGCATACATTCAGGATAGGTATATTACTGGATGGTGTTAAAGAGTTTATGTGTTAGGGTTGGGTGCCCATTCTCAGTATTAGGGTGCATACATTCAGGATAGGTGCATTACTGGATGGTGTTAAAGAGTTTATGTGGTAAAGTTGGGTGCCCATTCTCAGTATTAGGGTGCATACATTCAGGATATGTGCATTACTGGATGGTGTTAAAGAGTTTATGTGGTAGGGTTGGGTGCTCATTCTCAGTATTAGGGTGCATACATTCAGAATAGGTGCATTACTGGATGGTGTTAAAGAGTTTATGTGGTAGGGTTGGGTGCTCATTCTCAGTATTAGGGTGCATACATTCAGGATAGGTGCATTACTGGATGGTGTTAAAGAGTTTATGTGGTAGGGTTGGGTAACCATTCTCGGTATTAGGGTGTATACATTCAGGATAGGTGCATTACTGGATGGTGTTAAAGAGTTTATGTGGTAGGGTTGGGTGCCCATTCTCAGTATTAGTGTGCATACATTCAGGATAGGTGCATTACTGGATGGTGTTAAAGAGTTTATGTGGTAGGGTTGGGTGCCCATTCTCAGTATTAGGGTGCATACATTCAGGATAGATGCATTACTGGATTGTGTTAAAGAGTTTTTGTGGTAGGGTTGGGTGCCCATTCTCAGTATTAGGGTGCATACATTCAGGATAGATGCATTACTGGATGGTGTTAAAGAGTTTATGTGGTAGGGTTGGGTGCCCATTCTCAGTATTAGGGTGCATACATTCAGGATAGATGCATTACAGGATGGTGTTAAAGAGTTTATGTGATAGGGTTGGGTGCCCAATCTCAGTATTAGGATGCACACATTCAGGATAGGTGCATTACTGGATGGTGTTAAAGAGTTTATGTGGTAGAGTTGGGTGCCCATTCTCAGTATCAGGGTGAATACATTCAGGATAGGTGCATTACTGGATGGTTTTAAAGAGTTTATGTGGTAGCGTTGGGTGCCCATTCTCAGTATTAGGGTGCATACATTCAGGATAGGTGCATTACTGGATGGTGTTAAAGAGTTTATGTGGTAGGGTTGGGTGCCCATTCTCAGTATTAGGGTGCATACATTCAGGATAGGTGCATTACTGGATGGTGTTAAAGAGTTTATGTGGTAGGGTTGAGGGCCCAGTCTCAGTATTAGGGTGCATACATTCAGGATAGATGCATTACTGGATGGTGTTATAGAGTTTATTTGGTAGGGTTGGGTGCCCGTTCTCAGTATTAGGGTGCATACATTCAGGATACGTGCATTACTGGATGGTGTTAAAGAGTTTATGTGGTAGGGTTGGGTGCCCATTCTCAGGATTAGAGTGCATACATTCAGGATAGGTGCATTACTGGATAGTGTTAAAGAGTTTATGTGGTATGGTTGGGTGCCCATTCTCAGTATTAGGGTGCATACATTCAGGATAGGTGCATTACTGGATGGTGTTAAAGAGTTTATGTGGTAGGGTTGGGTGCCCATTCTCAGTATTAGGGTGCACACATTCAGGATAGGTGCATTACTGGATGGTGTTAAAGAGTTTATGTGGTAGAGTTGGGTGCCCATTCTCAGTATTAGGGTGCATACATTCAGGATAGGTGCATTACTGGATAGTGTTAAAGAGTTTATGTGGTTTATGCAGTAGGGTTGGGTGCCCATTCTCAGTATTAGGGTGCATACATTCAGGATATGTGCATTATTGGATGGTGTTAGAGTTTATGTGGTAGGGTTGGGTGCCCATTCTCAGTATTAGGGTGCATACATTCAGGATAATGCATTACTGGGTGGTGTTAAAGAGTTTATGTGGTAGGGTTGGGTGCCCATTCTCAGTGTTAGGGTGCATGCATTCAGGATACGTGCATTACTGGGTGGTGTTAAAAGTTTATGTGGTAGGGTTGGGTGCCCATTCTCAGTGTTAGGGTGCATACATTCAGGATAGGTGCATTACTGGGTGGTGTTAAAGAGTTTATGTGGTAGGGTTGGGTGCCCATTCTCAGTATTAGGGTGCATGCATTCAGGATAGGTGCATTACTGGATGGTGTTAAAGAGTTTATGTGGTAGGGTTGGGTGCCCATTCTCAGTATTAGGGTGCATACATTCAGGATAGTTGCTTTACTGGGTGGTGTTAAAGAGTTTATGTGGTAGGGTTGGGTGCCCATTCTCAGTATTAGGGTGCATGCATTCAGGATAGGTGCATTACTGGATGGTGTTAAAGAGTTTATGTGGTAGGGTTGGGTGCCCATTCTCAGTATTAGGGTACATACATTCAGGATAGTTGCATTACTGGGTGGTGTTAAAGAGTTTATGTGGTAGGGTTGGGTGCCCATTCTCAGTATTAGGGTGCATACATTCAGGATACGTGCATTACTGGATGGTGTGAAAGAGTTTATGTGGTAGGGTTGGGTGCCCATTCTCAGTATTAGGGTGCATACATGCAGGATACGTGCATTACTGGATGGTGTTAAAGAGTTTATGTGGTAGGGTTGGGTGCCCATTCTCAGTATTAGGGTGCATACATTCAGGATACGTGCATTACTGGGTGGTGTTAAAGAGTTTATGTGGTAGGGTTGGGTGCCCGTTCTCAGTGTTAGTGTGCATACATGCAGGATATGTGCATTACTGGATGGTGTTAAAGAGTTTATGTGGTAGGGTTGGGTACCCATTCTCAGTATTAGGGTGCATACATTCAGGATAGGTATATTACTGGATGGTGTTAAAGAGTTTATGTGTTAGGGTTGGGTGCCCATTCTCAGTATTAGGGTGCATACATTCAGGATAGGTGCATTACTGGATGGTGTTAAAGAGTTTATGTGGTAAAGTTGGGTGCCCATTCTCAGTATTAGGGTGCATACATTCAGGATATGTGCATTACTGGATGGTGTTAAAGAGTTTATGTGGTAGGGTTGGGTGCTCATTCTCAGTATTAGGGTGCATACATTCAGAATAGGTGCATTACTGGATGGTGTTAAAGAGTTTATGTGGTAGGGTTGGGTGCTCATTCTCAGTATTAGGGGTGCATACATTCAGGATAGGTGCATTACTGGATGGTGTTAAAGAGTTTATGTGGTAGGGTTGGGTAACCATTCTCGGTATTAGGGTGTATACATTCAGGATAGGTGCATTACTGGATGGTGTTAAAGAGTTTATGTGGTAGGGTTGGGTGCCCATTCTCAGTATTAGTGTGCATACATTCAGGATAGGTGCATTACTGGATGGTGTTAAAGAGTTTATGTGGTAGGGTTGGGTGCCCATTCTCAGTATTAGGGTGCATACATTCAGGATAGATGCATTACTGGATTGTGTTAAAGAGTTTTTGTGGTAGGGTTGGGTGCCCATTCTCAGTATTAGGGTGCATACATTCAGGATAGATGCATTACTGGATGGTGTTAAAGAGTTTATGTGGTAGGGTTGGGTGCCCATTCTCAGTATTAGGGTGCATACATTCAGGATAGATGCATTACAGGATGGTGTTAAAGAGTTTATGTGATAGGGTTGGGTGCCCAATCTCAGTATTAGGATGCACACATTCAGGATAGGTGCATTACTGGATGGTGTTAAAGAGTTTATGTGGTAGAGTTGGGTGCCCATTCTCAGTATCAGGGTGAATACATTCAGGATAGGTGCATTACTGGATGGTTTTAAAGAGTTTATGTGGTAGCGTTGGGTGCCCATTCTCAGTATTAGGGTGCATACATTCAGGATAGGTGCATTACTGGATGGTGTTAAAGAGTTTATGTGGTAGGGTTGGGTGCCCATTCTCAGTATTAGAGTGCATACATTCAGGATAGGTGCATTACTGGATGGTGTTAAAGAGTTTATGTGGTAGGGTTGAGGGCCCAGTCTCAGTATTAGGGTGCATACATTCAGGATAGATGCATTACTGGATGGTGTTATAGAGTTTATTTGGTAGGGTTGGGTGCCCGTTCTCAGTATTAGGGTGCATACATTCAGGATACGTGCATTACTGGATGGTGTTAAAGAGTTTATGTGGTAGGGTTGGGTGCCCATTCTCAGGATTAGAGTGCATACATTCAGGATAGGTGCATTACTGGATAGTGTTAAAGAGTTTATGTGGTATGGTTGGGTGCCCATTCTCAGTATTAGGGTGCATACATTCAGGATAGGTGCATTACTGGATGGTGTTAAAGAGTTTATGTGGTAGGGTTGGGTGCCCATTCTCAGTATTAGGGTGCACACATTCAGGATAGGTGCATTACTGGATGGTGTTAAAGAGTTTATGTGGTAGAGTTGGGTGCCCATTCTCAGTATTAGGGTGCATACATTCAGGATAGGTGCATTACTGGATAGTGTTAAAGAGTTTATGTGGTTTATGCGGTAGGGTTGGGTGCCCATTCTCAGTATTAGGGTGCATACATTCAGGATATGTGCATTATTGGATGGTGTTAGAGTTTATGTGGTAGGGTTGGGTGCCCATTCTCAGTATTAGGGTGCATACATTCAGGATACGTGCATTACTGGGTGGTGTTAAAGAGTTTATGTGGTAGGGTTGGGTGCCCATTCTCAGTGTTAGGGTGCATGCATTCAGGATACGTGCATTACTGGGTGGTGTTAAAAGTTTATGTGGTAGGGTTGGGTGCCCATTCTCAGTGTTAGGGTGCATACATTCAGGATAGGTGCATTACTGGGTGGTGTTAAAGAGTTTATGTGGTAGGGTTGGGTGCCCATTCTCAGTATTAGGGTGCATGCATTCAGGATAGGTGCATTACTGGATGGTGTTAAAGAGTTTATGTGGTAGGGTTGGGTGCCCATTCTCAGTATTAGGGTGCATACATTCAGGATAGGTGCATTACTGGATCGAAGATGGATCTTGTTGCTCTTCTTGTTCATGATTTTCATGGACAAAATCTCAAGTTGCAGCCATGGCTTGGACGGTATCCAGTTTAGTGATGTGAAGACTATATTTTCATTGTTTGCAGGTTATGTTGTCCTACAAGACTCAAATAACTATGGTCTGCTGTTGTTACTGGAGAAGTACCCTGCTGAGTATGAAGGGAAATGGATGAAAATTAACACTTTTATATGAGAGGCCTGTTTTCCCTCCCACAAATGAGAAACAGTGGATTGTTTTCTGAAGGTGAGCAAGCAGCAACTGCCTCAAGTGAAGAACTTTAAGCACTAGTTGGGATAGAGAAGGCCTGGACCTGGATGACTGACCATCATATGTAGTGGTACCAGTATTGAAGGCATTGTATTGGATCATGGCTGTGGAGAAACTGAGCAGAGGTCGGAGCTTGCATGTCAGTCTTTGTCATACAACCCAGAAGCAGAAATGACTTTCTTTTCCGGGATCCTAGACATCGTCTCTGTGACACATTAAAATTTCTAAGAAAAGCTATTGCTCTTCCATGTTGAGAGGAGTTAGTTATGGTTGTTTAGGATACTATTCTGTATGCCTACTACCCACCTCCCACAAGATGTGTACCAGGCATAGTCCACTTGCTGGAGGCCTGATAACAGTCATACAATACAGGCAGATTATGTCTCTTATTTGGCTTGAAAATACTTGGGAATCCAATAGGTTGAACTAAGGACTGTCATCGACTGTAGATGTTTGCTTGGCCCAGCACAGCTCACTTTGTGACCCTCATCATGGCAAGCAATTCAGACAACAAAATGAATTTTTCGAAGAGCTTTACCATTTCCACTATGACCTGTTGTTTGAAATTGTGATATTCTAAGACAACTAGTGCCAAAATTATATAAATTAATTTTCTATTATTTTCCAGTTACCTGGTAGTTATGCAAAAGCATTGTATTCCCCATCCTTTTATGCACTGCAGTCAGCTTAGGGAGAAGTCAGGGAAAGTGTTTAGCTTGAATAATTTGTCTATGTTTTAAGCTGAGCTGTGTTCTAATTCTTTGCTCATCATCATTGCTGCATTTATGAGTAGTCTAAACTATATGTATGACACTGTCTAGGTCAAAGGGCTTGGACATATAAAAGTTAAAATCACTACTCACTTCTGAGAACTTGACTAGCAATTGAGTAGCTTCACTTTCCTGCACACACACACAACCACTCGCATCATTACTTGGGGCAGTAACCAAGGATGTAAAACATTTCCACGAGAGATGTACCTACAAAAGCTGATCCCTGTCTTAAATGCTCCATTTATATAAACATACTCATCTGAACTACTGGTACATTGTTTATGAACTTGTATACATGTGATGTCCATGACAAAATGTATTACTCTAAATCTGGTCTCACTGGATTTTGCATATCTCCTTGAACCACAGTGTCCTGAAAAATTACTTGCTCACTTTTATTATAGGAAAAAGAAAGAATGCTTGATAGAGCAATGCACTGTTTTGGGGGGTTTCTCTTTCCCCCAATGCTGTGCAGTTGAGAAGTTAGTATATACAAATTTATGGGGTACAGAATGTGTGGAGTGCTTGCTTCCCTGCAAAAAATGCTTTTGATCTATGTCATTGCTATGAATGGTGCAGATTTGTTTTGCACTCTCATGATAACTCGTTATTTTCAAGCTTTCACATTTTGAGGTGTCGTTAGCAGAATTGGTCTCACCTCTTCTTAGTATATTGGATGAATGGCAACTGTTTTCTAATTGTGGTGTGCAATTAATGTGCATCCTGTTATATATATGTTTTAAATTTTCCAAATTTTTAAGAAATAATTTTAATTGGCTTATGACATCTGTCAACCACGTTCCTCTTCATTAACTTTTTCCAAAATTCTCTCTCATATTCTTTATTTCTTCAAAACTTAATTTTAACGGTTATCCATAATTGTTTTACAAATGGTGTTAAAGTTCTAAATGTCCAAAAAACTTTTCACTGCAAATAACTTTAGATTCCCTTCCTGAACAACTTGGGAGCTGCATTTAAACTTTGTTTATACTTTACATGTTTGGCAGATGACAAACACATCACTGAAATGGTGGGGTTTTACTTATGGCGTGGCCTGTATTTACCAGTAATGGTTATGTGCTGAATGAAATGGCTATATCTATAATTACAGACTTCCAAGAACTGTTTTTGATACTTCATGAGGTTTGACCACTAATTTTCTGTCTGCAGAGCTTGTTAGGCAACAATGCATGGACTTACATGGCACCTTACTAGAAGTGGCCAGTAACATGTCTCATTCAGAGACTGGAGTCTTTGACGTAGAGCTGATTACAGGAAGATGAAACTCAAACTGATTCTCTTTTGAAACAAATAACTCTTCTGGTTGACCAACTTGAGGACTGACAAATTTAGGCAAAGCATAATAATCTTCACATGTATGGTCTGAAGGCGAAAGAGGAAGCAGTGGATTTATCTTTCATTAGTCCTTGGCTGAGTACACTGTTGAAGTGAATAACATTTGCTAGCATTCTGACAGTATATGTACATACATCCTTACTGGGAGAAGTCAATATCAGGTCTATATTGTCTCATCCCCTACAGAAGCTATTCAGTATCAGCCTCAAAAGAGGCTTCATGCTAGATGAATTGAAGGCAGCAACAGTCATTACCTTGCACCAAGATGGTATTTCAACAGACGTGGGTAATTATAGACCCATAAGTGTGACTAGTCTCATCTGTAAGGCTATGGAAAGGATCACTATGGAAGTGATATATATATATATATATATATATATATATATATATATATAAGGATTTTTGACCCAACCCAGTTTGGATTTGTCAGAGGCAGGTTCTGCTTACTTAACCAGTCCAATCTTTTTGAAAAGGTTACTGCAGTAATAGATGAGTGCAAAACAGTGCATGTATACCCATATTATGACCTTGTAAAGGCATATAACTCTATCTTAGATATCATACATAAACTCTCACATTGAAATGTTAATCCCAGCAATGTGGCTCACAAATGGAACCTAGGAAGGTATGGTGGACAGCTATACCTCCACCAAAAGACCTGTCACTAGCAGTATATCCCTAGGTTCAGTCCTTGGGCCACTCCTCTTTGGAATTTAATTCTTGGGTGGTCAAAGCTAATGTTAAAGGTTTGTGGCTGACCAAGTCTGCTGATAACTGTAAACTTGGTGCTTTTAAAAACTCAACAGGGGCCACCAAGACCTCCAAGGGAACCTGTCCCAAAGAAATAGCTGGTGTTAAACTAAATCTAAATTCCAAGAAGTGTATAATCATATTCTTTGGCAAACATGACGCCCTTTGTAACCATCGTATTGACAACACACACCTGAAAACTAGTTAGGGATCTGGGAACCTATGAAGGTAATGAACTGTTCTTTGATCACAGTGTATCCACTGTTGTAATTTTATTCATTGTTTATTTATTGACATTCATTTATTGGGAAATTCTGACTGGATAATTTTATCCATTTTCAGTGGAGGCCTGGGGAGAAAAGTACCACAAGTAAAAAAAAAACTATACTGATACATAGGTGAAAATTGACATCATATTATACGATATACAGTAAATACATAGATTAATTCAAATATTAATATGCATATATGTAGAATAATACATGTATACCATCATTAAAACTAGATAAATGCAATATCAAGTAGCATTGAAACGTGTTGGCATGTTATAAGTGAGAGAGTTTATTACTCATTCATAAAGCAAATGTCAGAGTGAAAAGGTCAAACAGTGTGTAAGAAGAGCAGAAGGAGAGATGAGAGCGATGAAAGTATGTTAGAAGTGATAAGTGAAGTAGTTATGGGAGGGAGGAGAAATAATAAGTAAGGAGAATGAGCAAGAGAAATAAAAACAAGGACAAGGAAAGGTAGGATGTATGCAGGTATTAGAGATGAAGAAGATGACATTTTAACCAGGAGTCTAGAGAGGAATTCTTTTAGTTGCAGCTTAAATAAATTAATGGTATTTATTGACTTGATTAGTGCAGGAACTGCATTCCAGACTTTTGCTACACAGTGTGAGTATAGACTTTGTCCACATTTTCTTTAAGGCTTATGGATGTCAAGTAGATTTTTGTCAAAAGATTGAAGATTATAATTTGGGAGGGAGTGGTGCAGAATTGTACTTACAGCTGGGCAGGAAGTGGGATTAAAGGTAATTTGTCTGTTAAGAAAAATTGGGTATAGTTTAGTTGATTGAATAATTGTAGTCAATTTGTAGTTTTTACTGCAGGACAGTGGTAGCTGCAAATTTACCTTCTGTTTAGCAAATTTGTCCCTCAAAGAGTGGCAACATATAAATGCCCCATAACTGGCCCAACCTATCCTTGTTCTGCCTGTCTCTGTGTTGTCTGTATATAAAATATTATGGGCTAAACTCTACCCTGGGACTGTAAGTCTAGGCTGCTTAAGATCCTCACAGATCAATAGCGTAGTATCAATGATCGATGAATGTATGAACTTATTTCCTCACGGTCCATCTCTTTATTGATCCCAATTCTTTTTTTCTGCACCTTATAGCTCCCATGCTTGCTGACCATTAGAGACATCTATGGCTATTCCCATTGCTTCCTTGCCATGGGGTGAGATCTTTGCTGCACTATTGACATTATCTATCCAGCCATTAGTGGGTTTATCCATTAAGCCTTACCTGTTACTTCACATCCATATCTCTCCAAACAAGTGATGAGTAGGCATTCTGTGGTCAGAGTGAGGGCATGTCAGTCAATGATATGGCTGATATAACTCCTTTAAAAGCTCATCCTCCCCTATAAAGCTGTCAGGTTTTGGCAGTTCCCAGCTGGATGTATAGTGACTGGTTATGTCCCCAAGACATGCTTCACACTCCTGTCTCCCCCTTCCACAGCAGGAAGTAGCAAGCAGCCTAAACCTCATTGTTCCTCTCCCTCCCCAGCTGGTTGCTCCAGTTCCTGGGCTGCTAGTCAACTCACATCTTCTGAGTGAACTCTAGGGCTATATCCATTTATACTGCAGAATTAGCTGTGTCTATCCAAATATTTTTGTTTTCATACATTAATTTTTTAAGCATCGACCATGTCTGATGTGAAACACTTTTGTTGGACTAAAGTTTTTCAGGATTCTTCACTTTATAACTTTTCTTGCCAACAATCCTCCTAAGCATTACTCTCTATTTTACAGGAATATAGAAAGATATATGGAAAAATACTGTATATCATGTTCCTCAAAAATATCTTCAGCTGCCATAATTATTTGTTCCGGTAATGATTTCCTTTTTGTTCAATTTCAGAAATGAAGCCTTTCATTGCCCTAGACATCCACACATCACCTGGTATTTGGACTGCTGTGATCTAAACTTCCACTTAAAATGTTCCATTGTTAGAAGTACCATCCACTTTTCTGATCTGTTCCAAAGAGGAACATGGATGCTTTCAACCGCCCAAGTTCCAACTAGGCAAACTTTTGTTGGAGAAGATTCCCTTGCATCCTTGTAGCAAGAATGTGCATTTAGAACTTTATCCAATTGAAGGTTAGTGAAACAGGGCACTGTTTTGTGCTTTCTATTGGTTAATTTGTTTTATTCCATTTGATTATGTCTGTTAACTAAGTCCTGCATTTGTGCGAAGTGCACCATCACACACTGCTATGAAGAGATGGTTACCCTTGCCAATTATAGACACAAACACCTCTGTTTGCAAATTTTCCCCTAGTACTTAGGTGATTAATCAGTGAGATCATATGAGTGTACCTCACTGACAGATGACACATTCAGCAAAGCTCTTGAAGTATTAACACAGATCTTACCCACTAGCCATTCATATTTTGTGAACTCTTCTCCTGTCCTCTACTCTATCTGGTTCTCTCCCTGTTTTCCTACCACATAAAAACCTACCTAGCATTATGAATGGACAATTTCCCAAAGTTTCTCCAGCCAGCCTGGCCAACATTGGCATCCTGAGGCAATGTAGCAATTGCCTCATGTACACTGACAACCCACTTCTAGTCCACGCTAATTCAATATGTGAAAGATACACCTATATTAAAAACTTAGAATCCAGGTTTACTTGCTCACCAGTCAGTAGATCTGACATTAAGAAGGTTGTCAGTATGCACACCACACTTCCTGTACCAACCAAACCAACAACACATAAACCCATATATGCAGAGGTCCTTAGCAGAAGCTAACCTAAACACCAGAGACCTCCCAAACACAAGCACACTTCACACACTACATCCCCTGCAGAAAATAATATACATAACATCCTACACACCAGTGTCTCACCAGATAAGTCCATAAGGCATAACACTAAACCAAACATCTTCTCAATTGTGAGAAACACACATGTGCCTCTTACCAGGTTGAATAAGGAGAAGGTTATGGTCAGCTGTCTGTCAGGTTCCAGGATCTGCCACATCACACACATACTCAAGTCTCTCAACAACATATACTGTTATGACTGTCATAATCCACATTGGTGTTAATGACTTGAGACGCACCTCAATGGACTACATGAAGAGAGACATGACTGAGCTTTCTGACTATGTGTCCTAGGCAGGTATGTCCCTAGCCTTACGCAGCATATTACCTTCACCTAGAATGATGCCACAATACAAACAGAAAATGATTGACTTCAACAATTGGCTAAGTTTCTGCTGTCATACTAAGGTAATCCAGTACCTGTCTGCCTGAGAAGATATGGTCGACAGACCTCATTGCTTTCCCAGCATACCTCTCAACTTTACAGCAAAAAGTCTGCACAAAGTCATAAGTAATGAGGAGACAAAGGACCAAAAATAGGGACACTGTAAATATTGCTCTTACAAACTTAGAAAGTTGACAGACTAACCGGTTTTGCATCAGAATGAATTTTCTGAAGGGTATAAAGTCTGAAACTGAAATGTCTGTCATTATTTTCTGACTCCAAACTTCAAGAATTTGCCAATGATTTTCTAGAAAACCACAATTTTATGAAAAACAGACTTGAAATATGAGGTAAAAATCTGGACATTCTGTGAAAGTCTGTACAGTTGAGAGGTATGTTTGCCAGAGATGGTCTTCATCTGTCACCTCAACATTTCTGTTACTGGCTAAGGCTCTTGCCATCCCCATTGTGCCTATTTTAGGCAATGTCACAAGAACAAAATTCCTCACTGAGAGATGACACATTCGGCAAAGCTCTTGAAGTAGTAACACAGATCTTACCCACTAGCCCTTCATATTTTGTGACCTCTTCTCCTGTCCTCTACTCTGCCTGGTTCTCTCCCTGTTTTCCTACCACATAAAGACCTACCTAGCATTATGGATGGACCATTTCCCACAGTTTCTCCTGCCAGACTGGCCAACATGGGCATCCTGAGGCAATGCAGCAATTGCCTCATGTACACTGACAACCCACTTCTAGTCCACGCTAATTCAATATGTGAAAGATACACCTATATTAAAAATTTAGAATCCAGGTTCACTTGCTCACCAGTCAGTAGATCTTACATTAAGAAGGTCGTCAGTATGCACACCACACTTCCTGTACCAACCAAACCAACAGCACATAAATCCATATATGCAGAGGTCCTTACCAGAAGCTAACCTAAACACCAGAGACCTCCCAAACACAAGCACACTTCACACACTACATCCCCTGCAGAACATAGCATACATAACATCCCACACACCAATGTCTCACCAGATAAGCTCATAAGGCATAACACTAAACCAAACATCTTAGTCATAGGTGACTCTATTGTGAGAAACACACATGTGCCTCTCACCAGGTTGAATAAGGAGAAGGTTATGGTCAGCTGTCTGTCAGGTTCCAGGATCTGCCACATCACACACATACTCAAGTCTCTCAACAACATATACGGTTATGACTCTGTCATAGTCCATATTGGTGTTAATGACTTGAGACGCACCTCACTGGACTACATGAAGAGACACATGACTGAGCTCTCTGACTATGTGTCCTAGGCAGGTATGTCCCTAGCCTTAAGCAGCATATTACCTTCGCCTATGATGATGCCACAGTACAAACAGAAAATGATTGACTTCAACAATTGGCTAAGTTTTTGGTGTCATACTAAGGTAATCCAGTACCTGTCAGCCTGAGATGATATGGTCAACAGACCTCATTGCTTTGCCAGCATACCTCTCAACCTTTTACAGCAAAACATCTGCAAAGTCATAAATAATGGGGGACAAAGGACCAAAAATAGGGACTATCAGGTTTTGCATCGGAATGAACTTTCTGAAGGGTATAAAGTCTGAAACTGAAATGTCCATCATTATTTTCTGACTCCAAGCTTCAATAATTTGCCAATGACTTTCTAGAAAACCACAATTTTATGAAAAACAGACTTGAAATATGAGGTAAAAATCTGGACATTCTGTGAAAGTCTGTACAGTTGAGAGGTATGTTTGCCAGAGATGGTCTTCATCTGTCACCTCGGCATTTCTGTTACTGGCTAAGGCTCTTGCCATTCCCATTGTGCCTTTTTTTTAGGCAATGTCACAAGAACAAAATTCCTGATGTAAAAATATCTTCTAAAAACAACCTCAAAGTTATGCTGCTAAATGCTAGCAGTCTAAACCTGAAACTGCACTCACCGGAAGCAGCCTTACCTTGGAATATGCTAACATTTGTGCAGTCACAGAGACCTGGTTTAAGGCTGTGGAGAACACCACAGCAATACCGGGTTGCATTTCCTTCCACATGTTCAGACCACAAATCAAAAGCAAGAGAACTAAAGGTGGTGGTGTCATTATTCATTAAAAATAACTACACCTCTATATTGGTAATACTGCACGATTCCCTGGAATTACTTCAGGTGCAATTGACTGCTGGTAAGACCCCTCTCCAAGTCATTGCCAGCTATTGAACCCCCTCCATGAATCAAGACACCCATTCAACCTACTTGGATCTGCTTGAGTCCGTCAAGATACAACCAAACACCCTGGTTTTAAGTGACTTTAGTTACCCTTCCAGTGACTGGGTAAATTATACCTGTTCTAATTCACCTGCCCAAAGGTTCCTAGATTTCATTAACTCCAATGCCCTGGATCAACTTGTTGATATCCCCACAAGGGGCTGAAATATCCTGGATCTGGTGGTCACTAACATGAGGGACCATTGCACCACCCCCAGTGTACTGCCTTCCCTGGTGAGATCTGACCACAAATCAATCTCGTTGAAAGTAACTATAACATCAGACTCCCCTCCCCCCCTTAGCAGCAACTAGAATAAAAAACTTTTCCAAGGCCAATTACAGCCTGTTAAGGGACAGCATAAATGGCTTCATAGTCCCTCTCCACACAGATGAAAAGGACACCTATGCTGGGTTAAACACCAGTACTTTATTCAAGCATCTCTACAGTTGTATTGACTCTGCCATACCTGACAGGACCAAAGTAAGATCTTCAAGGAAGAACAAACCTGCCTGATGGTCGTCTGCCATTAACAGACTATATAACAAGAGAAAGAAATTGCTGTCTGAGAGCAGGAAGGAAAGGTCTCAGAACTGGAAACACTCCCTCCTCAACTTAAACAAGCAAATAAAATTCCTTGTGAAGTCTTCCAAAACTAACTATGAATCCAAATTCGCTTCCCAAACTAACGACGACCATAAGGCATTCTTTAGTTACATCCGTAACCTCAAAGTAGAGTCCCAGATTTGTGCTGAACTTGTAGTCAATGGTACTACATATATAGTACCTGTGGATATAGTAAACTTGCTGACCGACAGGCTAGTGAAAATTTCACTCCCCTGTCTCTGACACACATATCCCTAAGCCCCTAAGCATCCCTACCACCTATATAGCACCTAGCATCTCAAAGGATCAGGTCTTAAACACCCCTCTCCAAGGCCAAAAACACAGCTGCTATGGGACCACATAACATCCCAGGCTGTGCACTACATGGGTTAAAACAGGAATTAGTAACACCACTAGGTGCTCTTTTCAATCGCAACCTAAGCACTGGCTTCATCCTAGAGGAACAGAAAACAGCTACTGTCATCCCTTTGCACAAAAGGGGTGCATCCACAGACCCTGGGAACTATAGCCCCATTAGCTTGACCAACCTTATTTGCAAGGCCATGGTGTGACTCATCATGAACCTTATTAATAAAGATATAGGACACCTCCAAATGCTTGATCCCACCCAGTTTGGCTTTGTCAAAGGGAGATGATATCTGTTAAACTTGGTGAACTTCTTTAAGACAGTTGCTAATGCTCTAGATGAAGGTAAATATGTACGTACAGCCTACCTGGACTTGGTCAAGGCCTTCGACACAATCCTCCACTCAGGCATCATTGATAAACTCTCCCAGTTGGGTATCAACCCATATATTATCAGATGGGTTGCAAACTGGCTCACTGATACAACTCATTCAGTTAAAACAGGGGGCACCACCTCCTCTTGCAGGCCTGTAACCAGTGGGGTCACACAGGGATCAGTTCTGGGACCCCCTACTGTTCAGAATCTACTTCTGCAAAGCCCAGGCAAAATCTAAAGGTCCATGGCTGACAAGCTTTACTGATGACTGCAAACTGGGAGCAGTCATTGAGTCTCCAAATGATGTCAACATCCTGCAAGAGGGACTTACACCGACAAAAAATTGGTGTCAAAGTCATGGTCTTAAACTAAATGCAAAAAAAATGCATTATCATCCCCTTCAGCAAGAGCCATATTCCTGCAAACTATCACATAAATAGCAATACCCTAAGCATGCATTCAGTGGTGAAAGATCTGGGCACACAGGTTAACAGCAACCTTACCTTCGATCACTATGTCTCCACAGTAGCGAAAAGGGCATTTTATATTGCTCATCTCATAAATAAAGGCATTGCCTCCAGAAAAAAAGAGGTTATAATCCCCCCTGTACTCTTCTCTCATCAGACAGATAATTAAGTACAACGCTCCCTTTGGTATGCACCTTTCCAAGCACATACAGCAATTGGAGAGAACACAAAGGTTCCTTACAAAGAAAATGCAGGGCCTCCAGCACCTGACATATGTGGACAGACTGAAATCACTGTCACTATACTCTGTGTTGTACAAGACTGCTCAGGGGTGACCTGTGCCTTGCATATAAGGCAATCTCTGACCCTGCTTTAATGGAAATGCTGCACATTCGCAAATCAAATGGCACATGAGTCACTCACTCTGGGGACCTTAACCTGGTATGTGACATCAACAGAACCTGTTGGAGGGATAGATTTGTCTCCCAGAGGTTGCCTGATCTTTGGAACAGAGCCCCTTGCTGACCAAATTTAAGTGCAACTTGGACAATTGGATGGGTATCTGAAAGTTTGCTCTGGGGGTTCCACCTATGTCCCTCTTGGACAGGGGCAATAGGTGCTGATTCTAGTGTCTGCTATAAACGGGCACTCTTGGGTACAAGGGTTTAACTTGGATAGGCTTGTAAGGGCCCCAGGGCCATTAGCCTAGTAACATCCTATGATCCCATGATCCTATGATAAGTTACTGCTGAGTAAATGCAGAGCTTTGCTATATGACACATTCATCTAATAACTTTCAGCCCTGGTTATGTTTCAGCTATCACTCTCATCTGTCAACAATGGAATCCAAATAAGACTAAACTAACAAAAAAAAAAAAAAAAAAAACATACAGGAGGGGCATTCATTGCTCTGCATTATTCAAAATGACATAAACACTGGTACCATAATTCCTTTATTTTTAGGTATTATGCTATTATGTAACCATAATTTTTAAATCTTCAGCAGTCTTGATTAAAAGAGCACCAGAAGTCCATGACCTGTTAGATTTCCTATGATGATATTAAACTGATCAGGCTCATGGACAGACATATGCCACATATATTCTGCAGCCCATGAAAACTTCCAACAGGTAAAAATAAAAGTGGGCTTAATTGAAGTTTTAAAATATGGACTTTTATTGCCATCTGTGTTATTCAGTATATAGACAATTTCACCATTATACCTGCTTCCTGCCCCCTGCTTGTTTAACAGAAAAATAACAGACAAAAATTCAAGTTGTTATTTTGTATGCAGTTATCAGGACACAGTATTAAAAGGCCCACAGACTGTCTTGTATTGGAAAATTCTTACATAAAAATGCTATGTCTGTTGCAAACTAAATTCCAGTTCCCTGAAACTGAATGTCTGTAGCTTGTTTAAAATAATATGAACTTCTATAATGGTACAGACAGTCTGCATATCTAGTACTCATATGTATAAAACAACATATTGTTCTTTCATCTGGCATATTCCAGTCATAACTTGGTAAATTATTGGAATGATTGTTCATAGCGTACTTTATATATGGTAGCTGTTATGGGGATTTTATTTTCCAAAAAGTTTCTGCTTAAAAAAAGTCAGTCTTTTGATTACATTACTGTTCTCACTCACTTTTTCACTTAGATCACCATTAAATCTGGAGTGCAAGGAAACATTGTATAATAGTTTGTTAATCTTGCATTTATACAAGTAACTGTTAATTACAGTGACAAAACCAATTTTATATACAAAAATGATGTACATTTATGTCCAGCAAACAATAAAAATAGTGCAGACTTAGCAGTCTTACAGCTTTATGTAGTCTGCCAAAACAGTAAGTTCATTAAACATTTTAATAACAAAACTTGGAACATTTATAAGGAAACTTAATCATACAACAGAGCAAGTCTGGAGAAATTGCTGACAGTAATTTAGTTCAAACTATATTTTAGGTTAATAATAATGTTGTGAATGACACTATCCTTTCTAATTCTTCTTTTGTGTTTTCACTCTCTGTTTACCCTTTAATTCTTGACTGTAATGTTAGAGTCAGGTTCCTGTGTGCCCTCATTGTCTTTCTTTATCTTTCATATTTGTCTGATGCCCGTCAGATACCCTAAGTGGTTAACCAGGCTCATTTTATTGTGGAATCACCCCCTGATGATATGCAGTTTGGCTGGTGGCAAATATAGATACATAGTATATTCTCAAATTAATTAACTAATTGAGGATTTCATTCTATTATTGTTTTAAAAGTACCGCTCATTCTGCAGCTGTTTGATGCTGTATGACATTTAACTTTGTTTTACTGAATTATTTGTTTTCTTCTCTTATACTTTGTACAACCCTGATGTGTGTGTGTGTGTGTGTGTGTGTGTGTGTGTGTGTGTGTGTGTGTGTGTGTGTGTGTGTGTAACTATATCTATATATGTATATATTTTTAAACACTCTCAAAGACTGATAATACTTCTTTTTAAAGCAAAAGTAAAAATTAAACCACTATAGATAAGACTACAGTTTTTCAGCTAAAGCCAGGTTGACCTCTGTTACTTTATGTGCATGGAAAAATGTGATGAAGGAAAGAGCAATGCAGATACATGAAAATGCCATTATGGAACAAACTACAGTGGTACCCATTACTTTTAACTGTCGGCACCTGCTGCCTGGAGTGCTAAGATACCTCAATGACTGGGAGGGTAGGTTTTTAGATCTGCTAATAAGCCTGTTGACTAGGAGTTGCAAAATTCTAGATCTGCTAATAAGCCTGTATGTAAAATCAATCTGCAACTGTAAAAGAAGAAAAATGTGGATCACAAAGAAAGTGACTGAGAAGACATAAATTCTAATATATTTAGGAAGTATTCATTTATTTATTGCAGTTTGATAACCAGATAGGAGAACTGGTCATCAACCCCTTTTTAGCCATGACCTGAACTCAGTATAACAAGGATTGAAATCACCTTTAGTACAATGAGGTCCAATAAGGATAAAAAGACATACAGTGGAGTTCAAGAGAGAACAGGAGTTATACAACAGGGTTCCACATTATTAAATAAGGTACAATGTACACAGAGAAGGCCAGTGTGTTAGAAATAAAGTATATCAAGCTGCATGCACTTTGTTAATTTAAAATCAGTAAGCTGTCATATGGGATTTAAAAGTAACGTGTATTGACTACTGAAATAGTTGTTAGTGATACATTTTAATCTTTGTCCTGAAAGCTATTACAATAATCACTTTCTGAAGCTGCTCTTTTCATTGTATTTTGTATCCTTCCAATGTCTGCTCTGATCTGATGTCAAAAGGGAGAGAGATTCAGTTGGCTGGGCCATGTTTGATAAAAGCTATTTCTCCTATTGATAAGATGATCCTAGGTCTGATAAGGGCGATTCAGTTATCTAGGTTACCACTACGGGAATATTTTGTTCCTTCACTGGGAGAGCATTCTTTAAGGGGGGATATTGCTGAGAATTATAATTTTATTGATTTGTGGGGTGAGTAGATATATGATGCTACTCTGCTCTGGCAACCATTGGAGACCTTTAGAAGTTATTATTAAGATGATTCTGACTGCCAGCTAGCAGGACAAAGCAGGATATTTTGTTTTCTGCTAGTTGCAGTTGATGTGAATTGGTAGTGGAATGAAATGGTAATAGGGGAGAGCACTTTCTAGTTTGGGAATTAAAATGTTTGTAGCTATAGCCATCCTTGCTTTTGAAGATAAAAAAGTGCTATTCTATAACAGAGTTTTAATTGGGCCATTACCTTCCCATGCAATTTAAGAAGGATAGGAAAGGCTCAAGTATGACACAAATATTTTTGTTGAGATACATTAGTTATAGGAGTTTCTGAGTTATCTTTCACAGGAAGCTGAGGGAGATGAGCTAGGTTTTGAAGAGATAATGAACAGAATAACACCGAATATTTTTGGGGTTGATTTTTAGTCTGTTTTCCTGCTCCCATTTGCATAGTGATGTAAAGCTGTTTTGCAGTGACTGTTGTAGCTGAGTAAAAGTTGTGTTGGAATCAAGAAAGATAAATTCATCAAAGTGCATAGTTACATTAATCTATTATAGTTAAATTGTTTATGAAAAGATAAAAGAGTAAAGGGCCAAAGACTGACCCTTGTGGTACTTCAAAGCTTTTGTGTAACCTGTTTTTGAGTAAACATTATTGCTATTAACCTGAAATTACCTAGTTCTAAGTAACCATTGAACCATTTTACTACATAAAGTAGCAGACACTTACACACTCTCTCTCTCTCTCACACACACACACACACACACACACACACACACACACACACACACACACACACACACACACACACACAAGGATGATGAGGGATAAGTATGCAATATTACTGAGATATGAATGCAGTCAAGCACAAAGAATAATTCACTGAAATCCAGATAACCACTTTCATAAATAGCCTTCAAAGAGTTTACTAGAAGCATCATGTCGGCTGGTAGTATTTCAGTCCACAAAACTAAATATATGGAAATATAGTTCAGGTTGGTATACAGCCAAGTGCCAGATACAATGCATTTGACTGCATATCAATGCATATTCAAATGCTCTACTCAGCACTTTCTGTAGTGAGGAAGTACACTGATAGAAGAAAGGAAGTTGTGTGGGCATACCTCACAAAAAATAGTTGAAATGCTACATGCTACAGACTATGGGTAGATGCATGAGCAATGCCAAAGAATGCATATGTATGCATTACAGTGTGCAGTGTACACATATCAAATGCTTCTACAGTGACACAAACTTTGTAGAGATGGTGCATCAGTATCCTTGTACACACATCTCAGAAGCATATACCATGTTTCAGCATAACATGGTGTGGACTAACAGAAGTGGGACATTTCTACAGACTGGATGATGGTACAAGACCCATCCATGTGCCAAACTATCACCATTGTATACTAACTTGTAAACATTGTGCAGAACAGATAAAACTTCCTGCCAGTCTCACATATGAATGATGATACCAGGTAGCACTGTGTGCTATCCACAGTTTACTCTGGGCATTCAGAACTGCTGCATTTTTTATCTACAGGGAATAGTCCAGGGTTCAATTACCTTAGCCTCCATTTGCTTACTGTGTGACGTTGAGACCGTCACTTAACTAGTACCACCTTCTGAAAATAGGCTTATGCCTAGTAGGTTTACCCAGTAACCAAATGAATAAAATAAGATAAATAAACATAAGAGCACCTTGAGCTACTCCTGCAGTGACTAAGATTGTCTTCTTGATAAAGATAATTGTAAGCATAAGTATAGGGATATAGAAACAACTATGAATTCATATAGATAATTCTAGTCTACTTCATGATCAGCTGCATTGATTGAAATTTGTTTTAAAAACAATGATAGCTCTAATTGCTGTAACAGATGCCACTTACACAAATATCAATGGATGGCTTATCCCAGCATGTGTCTATTGATACAATGAAAGCCTTTCATAACCTTTTCCTACAAAAACCCTACATGATAAATGTTGGAGATAAGACAATGATATGGTTCTATAACTATATGAAGAACAGAACTTTTCAAAATGTTGCCAATAATTCTTTCTTAAATAAAGGAATATTTAACACTGGGGGACCTTTAGACTCTATATTAGGCCTATCGCTTTTCTCCCTCTTTAACAATGAAATTACTTAGAATGTACCTAACCTTAATTTTATAATGAACACAGACAATGCAACTATGATTGACTCTAGCAAAACTCATCACAGGCCTTCATCTAGACTTTAAGCATCTTTTACAGAATTATACAGTTGTTTTCATAATAACAATCTCTTGTTGAACTCAAAGTTAACAAATATTATGTTTTATGCAACACCCTCAAATATTTGCCAGTTGTCTACCAGTAAATCTCAAAGACTTCTTCTTTCGGCTTTTCCCGGTTAGGGGTCGCCACAGCAGATCAAGGAAATCTATTCCCAAACATTCTACAACAAAGACACCACTTTATAACCCTCTTTGAATCCCTCTCTGAACTTCTCCTCTCATACTGATAACAATACTATTACTTTTTCAGCTCAAGCTTTGCAATGAGATGCCACTCTTGCTTTCAACTACTGCACATGCAGCTATGCTAAAAATGTAGTTATCACTAAACATGAATAACATTATAGCTATGTCTACATTCATCCTACAATGCACATCAATCACAAATTACAGAAAACAAAATATGCATATTTGTTCTAATGGGAGATATGAACATGCATCACTGAAACCTTCTGAAACATTTCACCATGGCAACAATCACAAACAGGGCCATGCTACTTCTTGGTACATTAATATTCAAAAATGTTCTACTGCTGCACCTCACTAAAAAGTTTTTTTTTTTAACTAGGAACAAAACTATTCCTAAAGAAACAGTCAGATTGACTTCCCCATTCTAGCCCAACCTAAACTGGAAAGTATAATAGGAGAAAACGTTTTCTCCAGATTAAGATGTGTTGTTTTCTCCAGATTGGGATGTCTTGTAAGGAATCACCACCCCAGTGATGTGAAAAACAATCAAACATTGCATTTATTGAGAACATCATTAAATGAACATCAGCACAATGAGCTAAGTATATCTGTTATCATTATACTGACTCCTCAACTATACACACACACACACACACACACACACACACACACACACACACACACACACACACACACACACACACACACACACATTTTTTTTTAATTCAGATAGGATGTTAAACTAAGGTCCCATTTGCCTGTATTGGTGGTAGCTCAGGTGAATGTAAAAGATCCCATGTCACCTACTAAAAGGAGCCGGTGAAGTTCCCGATGCCCAGGCCAAACTCTTCCTAGAACTATAAATGTCACCTTGAGTCTTCTTGAAAAAGATGTCACTAGTCTAGTGGGACTACCCCAATCAAGAAAAGGATAAAAATATTTTTATTTATTTTTTTTGTTTTGTTTTTATAGTAGTAGGGTAGCGGACTTTTAGTAATTACATTGCAATGTATTACCTGTGTGCATATCTGTGTATCTCTGTATTTTCTGTTTGTTGCCATTATATGATATCAGCTGTGTAATAAAATGTACTGTTTTTTAGCTCCCTTAACTGAAAAGGGTTAGTAGACCAGCTCACCTACTTGGCAAACAAATAGCAAATAAACAACTAAATTAAATTTTCCTACATATTGAGCTTTGAATATATTTGTCCCTAATAGTTGAAGTCTGCATATGACCTGTGCATTATGCCAGCCTCTGTATTGCAATGGAGTGTGGAGATCATTGTCAGGAATACCCCATAGGGACAAATGTGGAAGGAAATGCAGTGCCAGCTTATAACATGATATGACTGGTCACATCATGTGGAGGATAAAGTGTGTGGTGTTTTACAATGTGCATGGAAATGAATTTTCCACTACATGACCTGACTGTACCTGCCATTTGCACCTTGCATCCTCATCTGACTTGACAATTCCACACTTTGTAGTTCTTGTCCAGGACACTTGTATATTACCACCATGATTCATGAAATATTTGTGTGATAGCGCCCTTTTCCATCATGCACTCATACCCTCAGGACTTAATGTAGACTGACAGTTATCACAGAGGATTAAGACTATGAACTGTTGACAAACTGCTTCCAGTAGTCAAGGCTATGAATCCTTTCAGCATCCGTTTGCCTACTATATGGCTCTGCAAGTCAATTAACCTGACAGTGCTCTGGGGCAACTGGGAAATTGGCCTAGACTCCTCAGTGATCTGCTGGAAAGCATCCTTTTTCCAGCAGTGGCCACAGTATCTTATACTGGATTTCATTAGTCAATGACATTTGATATTGTCCATTTTGGTAGAATGACTCCTTCTAGGGTACATTATTTATGAGGGCAGAAGTCAGGTGCAGTGTAGCATCAGGGTATTGTGAGCTGGAGTCTTATAGACTGGGCACAGTAAGCCCTGTTTTGAAATGATTGTGCAATGTAAATGTTCTGGGGAACTGTTGTGGTGTCAGGGCTCCTGAAGATTGCTGTGTGTGGTGTTTGTGGCAGCCTCTAGCTGTGATATAATGTTACAGTGTTCCAGACTTTGTTGCGCACAGCTGCCTGCTTTAGATGGCATGCAGCCTCACTTGTAAGAATTGTGGATGATTTGCATATGCCTTTTGCACCAATTGTCTCCCTGACGAGGGATTACATATACATTTGGTAAACTGATTTTCTAGAAGTATTGTACTGTGTGGTGATGTTGATGGTGTTGATTTTTCTTCAGTGCCCTGACCCAGTGTACTGTTTACTTTCTATGAACATCATCCGTAGTTGTTTTCATTAAGAAGGATGATGAAATCTTGTACAGATACATAACAGAGAAAACAAAACAATGACAGTGAAACTAAAAATGGCTGGGGATGAGGTGAAAAACATGGAGACAAATTATGGTTTCTAAATCCATTTTGTCTTCAGTATTTACACAGGGAAAATGTATTCAGTAAGGCAGAGATCTCAGTCTTTGTGCAGAGGAAAAAGTCTTGTTAATGTATTCTCTATGACTGAGTTGCTTACAGACATTTTTAAAACTAATCCTCTGTTATAATTGCTTGAGGATGTATTTCACCTACATCCTACCCATTAACATCTGAATAAGTGGTCGGAAACCCCAACATTCATTGAACTAATAAATGTTCATGCTGTACAACAGTGGGCAAAACCACTGTACTTAAGACACTGCAGAGACCATTCCAAGACAAAAGGTGATTATGATCAATTCTATTCAGGCTGTAAGAACCTGGTCAGTTCATAGGATCATAGGATCATAGGAAGTTACTAGGCTGTTGGCCCTGAGGCCCTTATAAGCCTAGCCAAGAGTTTACCCCATGCAAAGACAAATCAGCACCCGATGCCCCTGTCCAACAGGGACATGGGTGGAATCCCAGGGATGTATTTTCTATTTCCCATCCAGTTATCCAGATTGCACTTAAAAAGGGGTAAAGAGGTACTCTGCTTGACGTGGAGAAGGAGTCTATTCCATAGATGGGGGAGTCTCTGAGACACAAATCTGTACTGCCAGCAAGTCCTATTGATGTCACAGACCAGGTTGAGGCTGCGTGTGTGGGTTACTGGAATGAAGCTTGACTTGCGGATATGCAGCAGTCCCATCAAGACGGGGTCCAAGATCACCTTGTATGCCAGCCAGAGGTCACCTCTTATGAGTCTGTATGAAACAGAGTAGAGAGATAGGGCTTTTAGCCTATCTGTGTATGGTAGATTTTTGAGGCCCTGGATTCTCTTGGTGAGGAACCTCTGTGGTCTTTCCAGCTGCTGTGTGTGCTTTGCGAGGTACATGCTGAATGGGGCATTGGACTCAATAATGGGCCTTATAAGGGAAGAATACAAGAATGTTATGACTTCCTTGTCCCTGGATGAGATACCCTTACGTATGAGTTGGGCCATGTAGAAAGCTTTCCGTACAATGGAAACAACATGGTGGCCAAAAGTCAGGCTGCTATCAATCTGAGTGCACAAGTCCCTCATGACTGACTGCATGCTTAGAACATTGTTATTAATGTGATTATTTGTGAGGACATCTCTCTCTCTACCCAAAGGGGATGATGATGCATGTTTTGTATTCAGCTTGAGGCCATGTTTCTGGCACCAGTCAATTATTTGGGTGAGACGCTCTTGGAGGATGTCCATGTCACTAGGGGAATTGATGACAGCTCCCAACTTGCAGTCATCTGAAAACTTGGTCAGCCATAGCCCACTGGTTTTGGTCTGTACCTCAGAAAAGTATATCCCAAGTAACAGAGGCCCCAAGACTGAACTTGATACAAGTCTACTGATTGAGGTGGCTTCCCCTATTTTGACTAGGTGGGTTCTATCAGTGAGACAATTGGCTACCCATCTGGTAACATACGGATTGATGCCTAGTTGAGAGAGTTTATCTATTATGCCCGAGTGAGGAATAGTGTTGAAGGCTTTGGCCAGGTCAAGGTAGGCAGTGTGCACTGTCTTCCCCTCATCCATGGCTTTGATGACTGTCTCATAAATGTTGACCAAATTTAAAAGACATGACCTTCCCTTGTCGAAGCCAAAGTGTTTGGAGGTTGCCAATGTCCTTGTTAATGAGGTCCATGATAATCTGTTCCATGGTCTTGCAGATCAGGCTAGTTAGGCTGATGGGTCTATAATTTCCTGGATCGGTGAACACTCCACCTTTGTGTAAAGGGATGACAGTGGCTGTCCTCCACTCAGCTGGGACAGAACCGGTACTCAGGCTTTGGTTGAATAGGGCGCCTAATGGTGCTGCAGATTCCTGCCTGAATTCATGTAGGATGCAGCCTGGGATGTTATCAGGTCCCATGGAGGCTGTATTTTTTGCCTTTGAGAGAGCAGTGATGACCTGATACCTAGATATAAGGGGAAGGGGGCAGGTACTGGAAAGTCCTGATTTACTGATGGGGGAACAGAGGGGTGAAATTTTCGCTGAATCTGTCAGCCAGCATGTTTGATATATCTATGGCATTTGTATATGTGGTGTCCTTGACCACCATTCTGAACAGATCTGGGTGCTGCCTTTGAGATTACGGGCATATGTGAAGAAGGCCTTATGATTGTCTCTAGTAGATGTGGCCAATTTGGACTCAAAGTTTGCTTTTGAGGATTTCACTAGTGCTCATATTTGCTTGTTAGGCTAAGGACAGATTGCTTCCAATTGGGGACCTGTTCTTTCTTGGTCCTGGACAAAAATGTTTTCTTTTGTTATTGAGTTTATTTATTGCAGATGTCCACCAGACAGGTTTACTCTTCCTTGTGGAGGATGATTTAGTTCTGTCAGCTATTCGTGATTCCATGCAGCTATATAAATGTTTGTATTGTAATTTGGTATAGATTTGGATACTGGTGCCAGTCCCTAGAGAGGGGGAGGGGGCTGTGAAACTGTTTATACCAACCCTCAGGAGGCTGTAATTAGCTTTGGAGAAGTTTTTTTGATTGACCCTAGCTAGAGGGGGGGTTGGGGGAGATGGTGACTTCGAACATGACCACTTTATGATTGGATCTTACAAGGGAGGATGATACTATAGGGATGCTGCAGTGGTTACTCATGTTGGTTAATACCAAGTCCAAGATATTATCACCTCTTGTGGGGGTATCGAATAGCTGTTCCAAAGCATTTGTATTGACAGTATTGAGGAATCTCTGGGCATTTGTGTTCTGGCAAGAGTAGTTCTTCCAGTCTATGTTTGGGTAGTGAACGTCACCCAGGATCAGGGTAAAGGGTTGAATCTTGATAAATTCAAAGAGGTCTAGATAGGCAGTTTGGGCATCTTGGGTCATATTTGGGGGCCGGTAGCTAACTATGATTTGTATAGAGGTCTTGTCATTAACTGCACCTGGAGTGTCTCCTGTGTGTCATACTGTTTGACCAGCCTGGAGGTGTGTATGTCTTTAATGTATTGAAACTCCACCTCCTTTGGCTTTACTACCTATAATTTGGGGTCTGAATGTATGATAGGATAAGTAACCAGGTAAGGCTGGGGTGCTCTCTGCAGCTTTGAACTAGGTTTCTGTGACTGCATAGATGTCAGCATTTTCCAGGGTTAGGAATGCTTGCAGTGAGTGCAGTTTCATGTTTAGACTTCTAGCGTTTAGCAGGATGACCTTTAATTTATGTTTTGTTGAAATTTTTATGTTGGTAGTTTTAACCTCATCACTTTTCCTAAAAAAAAAACTATAGGGGAGGCAAAGCCATTGCCAGAATCCTGAAGCCCAGGTGAGACAGATGCAGGCCATCTCTGGCAAAGCATAGTGGTCTGTCGATCATATCTTCCCAGGCTGTCAGGTACTGGATCCCCCTGGAATGACACCAGAAACTAAGACAATTGTTAAAGTCAATTATTTTCTGTTTGTATTCAGGCATCATTCTGGGTGATGGTAGAATGCCGCTTAAGACAAAAAGATGATCCGCTTAGGCAAACGCTTTTCAACTCGCTTTATTAAAATAAAGTAAAACGTTAACAATTTAAATAACGCTTTTCTTCCAAATCAGTGATTAGACTTCTTCAGACAAACTGACAAACATCTGAATAGTAGTAAAAAGTTGTTTAAATAGCCCATTTTCGTGCCATGATTGTAAATCATGACGTAATTTCTTAAAGTGAAACTTCTACTATTGCTACTATAATGATGATGTTATAGATGTCGCTGTTAAAAAACAAATGCATTTATTTATTAAAAATAAAAAATTAAAACATTTTTTACTTGTATTATGAATTTGATGTGATAAAATAATGTTGAGGAATAATAATAAATAAAACATTAATGGTTTTAAAGTCTCATCAAATTAATTTTAATACGTTATTTATACCTAGAGAGCGTTAATATGAATAAATAAATAAATAAGTAAATGGTGGTGTGCAGAAATTTAAAATGAAAAACTGTTATAATAAATATTGATAATTAAAACTTGAAAATGATTCTTCCGATAGACTTTTATTTAATTTTCTGTTATTACTAGCATATTTTATTATAGAGGTAGTGGTAAGAATAAATAAAGCAATAATTATGAGATGAATATAATACTAATTGATTATTCTATTATTCTGTTTATTTTCATTTATATTTTTATTTTTATTTTATTTTGTTTTATTTTAATATGAATTATCTCTCTAAACTTCGTAATTTTAGGAGACACATTAATGAACATTTCTCATTTAAACCAGGGTACATAACAAGATTTTCTTATTTACAATTTTTCTTCTTTTTTTGTTACAGAAGAAATGGCTAATATTTTAGCAAAAGGTTTAACCTTTGTACCAACTTATAAGATGAATTTAGCACAAACTATCTGTGACATAAAGCTTTTTGTAAGAAAATTAAATCTAAGACAATTATTGGGAGAATCCAACTTGATGGATAATTCTTTAAGAGTGGCCAGCTGCTACAATCCCCCCTTGCATTCCACAATTCATACTTTTGAAAAAATGTGTGAGATTGATTTAAGACAATTGGACCAAAAAAGGAAGAATTATATATATAATTTATCCAAAGATGAAAGAGATAATATCCAGCTTCTTACTTCAATTGATGTCAGGATTATGAACCCGGATAAGGGGGGCGGGTTAGTAATTATGGATAGATTTGATTATAATAATAGAATCAAAGACATCCTGAGTATGGATTCATATGAACAATCATCTCTTAGTGAATATAATAGCTCTAATCAATTTATTAAGAGCTATTTGAATGAATTACTCATCGAGGCAAGGATTGATTCACAAGAATTTAATTATCTTTTGATGGAAGCTCCCAAAGTACCAACAATTTTCGGAGTCCCTAAAATCCATAAAGACATAAATAATCCACCGTTTAGACCAATAGTGGATGGGAGAAGATCCTCAACATATGCTTGTGCTAAATATGTGGATGGAATCCTAAAGAAATATGTCTCATTAGACGAGTGGATATTAAAAGATTCATGGGACTTCTTGAATAAAATAAATAACATCACTTACCAGCAAGATAACAATTTCATAACAGTGGATGTGAAAGAACTTTATTCCAGTATACCTCATCAAGTAGGTATAGATTGGGTACAGGAAAATATGCGCCAGAAAAATGCAGAATTAAATGAAATAACTTTAGTAGGAGAATTACTAGACATAATCTTGTCTTATAATTTCATCCTCTTTGAAAATAAATTTTACAAACAGAAGAAGGGGGTGGCGATGGGCTCCCCATGTGGATCTAGCTATGCGAACTTAGTAATGTCTTATTGGGAGAGAAATTATATATTCAATAATGATTTGCTTAAAGGCATCATAACTTTCTATGCTAGATTCATAGATGATATTATAATTATATTTCAAGGGGATGAAAAACAGGCAGCTGAAATTGTAGAAATGTTTAATAACAATACTGAATTTTTACGCTTTTCTTCCAAATCAATGATCAGACTTCTTCAGACAAACTGACAAACATCTGAATAGTAGTAAAAAGTTGTTTAAATAGCCCATTTTCGGGGCTGCACGAATGATCACCAGAGATGAGAATTTCGACTTGGAATGCCTGAAGTTGAAACATATGTTTCTCAATAGACAATACCCTATTCAATTTTTAGACCCCATAATAGAAGAAGTCAATATAAAAAGGTTAAATGGTTACTTCAAACCTATATTAAGGAAACAATATTATAATTGCCATATGCTGCTCGGTTAAAAAAACTCCAGCTCTACTCAGTTGCATACCGCCTACTTCGAGGTGATCTATGCCTGACATACAAAGCTATGTCAAATCCAGAATTATTGGACATGCTCCACCTCAGTAAATCTAAATCCCTTAGAGCCACACGCTCGAGGGACTTGAACCTCAGCACAGAAATAAATAGAACTTGCTGGAGGGACAGGTTCATAACCCAGAGGCTCCCTTCGCTCTGGAATAGAATTCCAGTTCATGTGAGGCAGAGCACCTCACTGAATCTCTTCAAGAAGAATCTCGATAAGTGGATGGGGGATCGTAGGTTTGTCCCAGAGATTACTCCCGTGTCACTATTAGACAGAGGCACAGTAAACTAAACCTTAAAAAGGGCACAGTATACTCAAATCAAGGGGTGGCATAAGCCATACAGAATCGGGCTAGGCTTATAATTGCCCCAGGGCAGATAGCCTAGTATGAACCTATGAACCTATGAACATTCAACAAAGAAGTTATATCATATTTGGATGTAAAATTAATCAAGAATAGATCTCAACAGGCTTATGAAGCAGATATATTCAGAAAATCGACCTATTAAATTTTTGCATTTTCATAGCGCACATCCTTTACATCAGAAAAAATCTGTGGTCAAAGGACAGCTCGTCCAAGCTGCACGAATGATCACCAGAGATGAGAATTTCGACTTGGAATGCCTGAAGTTGAAACATATGTTTCTCAATAGACAATACCCTATTCAATTTTTAGACCCCATAATAGAAGAAGTCAATATAAAAAGGTTAAATGGTTACTTCAAACCTATATTAAGGAAACAATATTGTAATTGTTTGTCACCAGAGGTGACCCATTTCGAGCTCACAACAATGGAGCAATCACATACTGTCAAGTATAATTTAGCTTGTATAATACGATTCTCTTTGGATTCTGCTAACATTAAAGAAATTATTTTGAAGAACTGGAATATATTTAATGAAGATCAACTATTAACATCTAAATTAGGTTTACAACCCAAAATTATATGGAAGAAAGGTTCCAGTTTTAAAGGCATCTTCCAAAGAAATAATCAAGCTAATCTAACAACTTTTTTGAGAGGAATGGGACAATGTGGCAATTGTTCGTGCTGCCATTATATGATCGCAGGAACAACAGTATGCATAAATGGAATCAAAATTCAAACTAAAAGGAAATACAACTGCAATTCAAAAGGGGTTGTTTATGTAGCTATTTGTCAGGCCTGCCCGTCATTTTATATAGGTAAGACGGAGCGTAGGCTGAGAGACAGAGTTTATGAACACCTAAGAAGCATCAATTTGCATAAGGAAGACAACGCTATAGCAAGGCATATTATGGATTTTCCTGAACATAATTTTTGTTTTAAAGTTATCCATCAAGTAAAGCAAGATATTTGAAGGGGGCCTTTTAACCTCTTGCTGGAAAAAAGCGAATTATTATGGCAGATTCGGCTCAACGCCTTTATGTACCCTGGTTTAAATGAGAAATGTTCATTAATGTGTCTCCTAAAATTACGAAGTTTAGAGAGATAATTCATATTAAAATAAAACAAAATAAAATAAAATAAAAATAAAAATAGAAATGAAAATAAACAGAATAATAGAATAATCAATTAGTATTATATTCATCTCATAATTATTGCTTTATTTATTCTTACCACTACCTCTATAATAAAATATGCTAGTAATAACAGAAAATTAAATAAAAGTCTATCGGAAGAATCATTTTCAAGTTTTAATTATCAATATTTATTATAACAGTTTTTCATTTTAAATTTCTGCACACCACCATTTACTTATTTATTTATTTATTCATATTAACGCTCTCTAGGCATAAATAACGTATTAAACTTAATTTGTTGAGATTTTAAAACCATTAATGTTTTATTTATTATTATTCCTCAACATTATTTTATCACATCAAATTCATAATACAAGTAAAAAATGTTTTAATTTTTTATTTTTAATAAATAAATGCATTTGTTTTTTAACAGCGACATCTATAACATCATCATTATAGTAGCAATAGTAGAAGTTTCACTTTAAGAAATTACGTCATGATTTACAATCATGGTGCGAAAATGGGCTATTTAAACAACTTTTTACTACTATTCAGATGTTTGTCAGTTTGTCTGAAGAAGTCCGATCATTGATTTGGACGAAAAGCGTTATTTAAATTGTTAACGTTTTACTTTATTTTAATAAAGCGAGTTGAAAAGCGTTTGCCTAAGCGGATCATCTTTTTGGTTAAAGTCTGTGGATTTGTAGCTGGTTAGAATGCCGATTAAGGCTAGGGACATATTTGTATGGGACACATATTCAGCGAGTTCAGTCATGTCTCTCTTCATATAGTCCAGGGAGGTATGTCTCAAGTCATTCACACCAACATGGACTATGACAGAGTCATAACAGTACCTGTTATTGAGAGACATGAGTGCGTGTGTGATATGGCGGATTCTGGCCTCTGACAAACAACTAACTGTGACTTTCTCCTTATCCAGCCTGGTGAGAGGCACATCTATGACTAATATGTTGGGTTTATGGTCAAGCTTTAGTGGTTGTGAGACACAGGTGAGTGAACTATGCATGGTATGTGATGTGGTGGGCTGTGGAGATCACGTGTGTTTTTGCCTTAGAGGTCTCATTTATTTGGGTATGTTTTTGTTGAGGACCTCCACATATGTAGGTGTGTGTTGTGTAGGTGTGGGTGGTGTTTGAGGTCTAGTGATTGCATTGACAACCTTCTCAGTGCCAGATATACTGGCTTTGTGAGGGAGAGATCTTGGACTCTAGGTTCCTAATGTAATTGCATCTCTTGCAAATTGTGTCCTTAGGTGGTAGTAGGTGGTTGTCTGTGTACATAAGGCAGTTGCTACACTTTCTCAGGATGCCCATATCAACCAGACTGGCAGAAGAAACTGTAGGAAATTGTCCATCCATATTTTTCAGACTCTGAGAGAGAAAGCCAGGGAGAGCTAAAGGGTTGGCCTAAAGCCCAAGTGCTTAAACCAAAACTAAGGGGCTTAGAATAACACAATTTAAATAGGCTGTAAACAAGCAGTAAAAAATGCAACAGAAAAGATGCAATTGAACACTTTAGAGAACAAACCACAGCAAGTAGCAGAAAAAGCAATATGAAGTAACGGAGCAGGAGGAGGAAACACAAATACAGAAAAAGAAGCTGAATAAAGTTTTTTTTTTTTTAGTAATGTGGAAAGGGAGAGAAGAGGAACAGAAGAAAATTCAAGGTTAAGGAACTAAGGGGTTTGACCTTCCCAAATGATCTCTGTATTAGGTAGAATGAGCTAATGAGATGGGACTGGGAGGAGTGTCCCTTATCAAATTTACAGTAGGGGCGGGCAACAGCAAAAGTCACAAACTATACAAAAATTCAACCACAGATCAGCAATTATATAAATGGAGACACAGAAAAGTAACCGGTTGGTTAAGCCTTGAAACCTCTTGAAAAAATAAAAGCATGTAAAACACAAAACATCTTAGCAAAATTCACCCTAGAAGTGCTAGAGAATAGAAAAAAGAATGAGTAATACCACTTGCTAACCATTTTAATAAATGATATGAGAATAGAAAATGTCTTGATGACTGGATCAGTGCAGATGTGATTCCCACTTGCAGCAGTGAGATATGAAACATAATGAAAACTACTGGCCTCACTTGCAGAGAAAAGTCTAACATTATTGTCGAAGAAATTAAGTTTTCTCTAGAGTATGTTACTTTTGGCAGTATGAATTTGCAACAACAGGGTCATGCCAAATAATGATTATTTGATTATTTAGCTGGGTAACTAGGTGCTAGATTTGAACAGGACTATCAGTGCAGTCTGTTTAGGTTGTAGAAATGATCAATTTGCAGGTGGTCAATGTCTGACTAATTGACTGTTACCATCCTGATCCTAATTCCAGGATGTTACCATCTCTAGTTGTGTTTATTCTGATGTGACTTAACACTGCAAGATTTCAGTTCATGCAGCTACTCAGTGCATCCTTGCTGGGTTTTCTCTTTTTCCCTACAGTTCTGTGACCACAATGGTAGCATGCTGCGGAGTTAGTTGACAGAATAAAGCCTCACATGTGGTGGGTACAGAAGAGTTTGCCACCTCTCTGTAGAAAATGATGCTTGTTTTGTATAGTTTCCTGGCTGGAAGGGTTGATTCTCATTCCTTTAGGACTGATACATTTAAATTCTTTATTTGGATAGCTGAGTTATTGGTTTTGACTTTATTTGGATAGCTGAGTTATTGGTTTTGACTTTATTTGGATAGCTGAGTTATTGGTTTTGACTTTATACAGCCAGTTGCATGAATGTAACACCTATATTATTGGGTTCTATAATTATATATTGGTTTGCATGTGAGAGCAATAATTCTTTGCTGAAATGAAGACACTTAATTGAAATATTAAGACTAGAAATATCAGGAAATTTACAAAATATACTGCAGACTAAAAATAGTCCTGTATTTGTTTGGAAGAAGAATATGTATTTAAAAGGCAAATTCTGCAAAAAATATGAGATCCATTCTCAAATCACCGGTAGCTCGAAGTACCTTATGATGTGGTAGATGATTGGATGACATTATTGCCAAAATTAAGCCAATAAGCTATGGAGTCAAGAGATTTTGCCAATAGGGATGACTGCAAGTAGGACTACAGGGAATAGACAACGGGGCTGAAATTTACTGGAGAAAATTAGAAATGGTACCAAGGTAGTGGGAGCAAATAACTAAATTGGGAAAGGTAATTGAATGGTATAAGGCCACGTAGGCTGCCTTCCCTGCCAGGGATTACTATTAGTGTATAAGCAGACAGAAAGGGATAGGGGAGTTCTAAGTGAAAGAACAGCCCTGGTGGAGTGTGCAGCTGATTGTAGAACAGAAGCTACTGTTAAAAAGAAATAATTAGTAGGGCAAATAAAATACTACATGGTAACTATAATAACCAATAAGGTGAGATTTGAAAAAAACTGGGAAGAAAAACTGGAAAGGTAATTTGTAAAGGAACAATGGAAGAATATCTGTATGACACCCAAGTATGTAACAGAGTCCAGAAGCTTTAGGATTTTTACATGGAAGCTTTTGCGGAGGTACTTTTATATCCCAGGCAGACTTCAGAGCATTCTTCTTCAGGAAGACAACAAATGCTAGAAGTATGATGAAAAAGAGAGATGTAATTGGAAACGTGTTTTGGGAGTAAAATATGTTGGCAGATTTTAAAAATTTAATACAGAGTACTTTGTCACAAAGTTTTGGGGAGCAAATGGTTGTAACCAATCCAAACCAACTGTAATGAAGTACTGAATATTGTGAAGGAAATGAAATAACTTGGTGTGGAATATTTAAAAAAGGGAAAGAGCAAATTATATAGAAATAAAGGGAATTCTTGGGAACAATAGATCAAAATAATTCTCAGGAGGTATACTTCTTAACCTCTTAGTGCATGAAATCTGGACAAAGACAAAAATAACGGTGAGACAAAGGCCCAAAAATAGGGATATATTTTAAATATTGCTCCTATAAGTTTAGAAAATTGCTAGAATAACAGGCCTTGCATTTTTATGTAGTATCTGAAGGAAATGAAGTCTGAAACTCAAATATCTGTCATTTAGTATTATTTAGTGACTTTAATCTTCAATGATTTGCCAGAAAGCCACAAATTTTCTGAGGAACAAACCAAAAAGATGAGGCAAAAATCTGGACATTCTGTGAAAATCTGGACAGTTGAGAGGTTTAAGAGATAGCAGGGACTCAGCAATTTATATAATATTGGAGAGAAAGATGACTGTTAAAAACAAAACATATATGTCTACTCATGAAAGCAATGGGAAATATCACTAGTGTGCTTGTTTTCTTTCCTGTTAATATACGTATACCTATTTTTTTTCAGTTGTGATTTAATAAAGATGTTAAAAAATTGTGAAAGTGATTTATCTAGTATAGAGCCACGTGTGCAGTCCTGCCCTTCTTCTACCACACATTCCAACACGCAGATAAACCTGCAATATGTTGATAGTGTTAACTCAGGGCCGAGAGAAAACTCAATAAAATCTCCACAAAAAAATCCTCACAGAGCTACTGGCAGAAGTGTTCATAAATGTCTCCTTCTGCACCATATTAAGAATACTCTCATATCTTTTTATCATTTTGCTTCCAAATCTTGCATGTGCTAAATATGTTTAATTCATCTCTGGGCTTCTTTGCATACAGGCTTTTCAAGCTCCTCACTGGTAAGAAACAGCTGTTTACTTTCATAAACACATTCAGATTTGTTTTGTTGCATAACCTGAGACAGATTATCTTGAAGGGATTTCCTTAGCCACTTCATTTTTTTGTGAATAAGAGTCTGTGCACAGTTTTTAACACTATTCCTAGTCTCACTGATATATGTCTTTAGCAAGTCACTTTCAGTTTACACATTCTAGCACTTTGTATTTAAGTCAAACATAACATCACTAACTATTTTCAAATCCTGGAAATATCTACTCCCTCAGTCTGTATATACAGTGTTAGCTTGGGTCTGAACCTGATTCCTCCTCTGTCTTTCAGGAACAAGCACCATTTCTTTTTGACCTTTTTCAGATTAACATACAGTTCTTCTCTGCATTTGGAGTAACAATGCTCCATTTTATTTTGGACTGAAGTTGCTTAACCTTTCTGTGGCTTCTCAGTGACCTCAGAAACACACTATCAAGACAACACCCACTATGACACATTCAGCCTCAGTTCACTATCTCTACATCTAAGCCCATAAGTTAGGCTACCACAGACTCCAACATTTTGGACGTAGGAAATTCCATTGTGAGGCATACTGATGTTTCATTCACCAAGCTGAACAAGAGGGCTGCAGTCAGTTGCCTGTCAGGGCCAGGATTCAACAGATTACACATTCATTCAGGTCATTTAAGCACAAATACCAGTATGACTCAGTCATAGTCCATGTGGGAATAAATGATATAAGATGCACATCCCTGGACTATATGAAGAGAGATAGGCTAGAGATCTTGGACTGTGTGTCCCAGTTTGCTGTGAGCCTAGCATGGCAAGATTCTACCTTCCCCAAAGTTGGTGCCACAATATGAAAAAATGAATAATTCATTTTTATAGTTAGCTTATTTTTTGGTGTACAATATATGTCAGCCTGGTAGGATATGGTTGACAGAACATGATGTTTCAAGAAGAATGGTCTGAACCTGTGCCCTCTATGTGTTTGAACATTAGTTACGACCTTGTTTACCTGCAGAGTAGCTTTTTTAGGCATTGCAAACCTGAAAAGCCATCCAATATAGTTAAACCAACTCAGAATATTCTAAAGGCAATACTGCTCAATATCAGGCGTCTTAAAAAATGTATGTGTAGTTAATGAGATATGGTTTAAAAATGCAGAGTGTACACTGGCAGTGCAGGGCTTTAATGACTTCAAAATATAGGCCAGGTACTGCACAGAAAGAAACAAAAGGTGGAGAGGTCTCAAATTGCATCAAAATAATCACATCTCAAGGCTGGTCAAGCAGTGTGACTCACTTGAGCTCCTCCATGTACAACTCACAGTAAGCAAAATCCCATACCATATCATTGAGAGCTACAGACCTCCTCTGTATGATCCAGGAAATACATATCACTTAGTTTAGTCACTTTCTATGCAATACAATACCATGGTTGACTTCAACTACTTTACTATACATTGGGAATCATACATAACCTCAGACTTGCAGGCTAAAAGATTTCTTGACTTTGTCAACATGAATGCCCAGGACCAACTATTCCATATGCCCAGTAGGAGAGCAAACATCCTTGGCCTAGTTCTCACCAGCTTGGGGGAACGTTACACTTCCCTGAGTGTAAATTCCTCACTGGTTGGCTTGGACCATAAAGCTATCTCCTTTCAAATAAAAATTAAACCTGAGACACCAGGTAACCTTGATACTTTTGCAAACTATTCCAAGGCTAACGTCCTACTTTTAAATGACACCCTGGTAAAATTGGTTAATGTAGGAGTTATGGTATTCAGTAATGAATAAGTCATTCTATGTTTCATGCTGTACAGGAACTGCGCCTAAATCAAATACTGTAGGTGATGTAACATACAACTTTGTGCCACAGTTCGTGATATCAGAGCAGCAGCTACAGAGATTAGGGCAACATTATAAAATATCACCTATTGCCAGACCTGTACTGTTCTGAAATGTGTGTGGGCTTAAGATGCCTTGAGATCTCAGGAGAGATCCCTTAGTATACTCCTGACAAGGGCAGTTGTGTGAGCCATGTTCAGCAGCATGATTGCCAGGAAACAGGTGGCCCAAAATGTGCTTAGTCAACTAGTCCCATCGCAGCCACCAGCAACATACTAACCTCTGGACAGCAGTAATAGTGCTGGCAATGACCATTATGATGGAGGGGCAGAATTGTATCCCCCTCCAGTCCTGGATGCTGAGCTCAGTACAGGTTAGAACTTTAAAAATATCAGTAATATGACAGCGCTACATCATCATCATCATCGGCAGCAGCAGCATCAGCCCCCTTTTTTCCCATTTTTTTTTACATGGGGTCAAGGTATCATGTTAATTGTCACCAACTGATTCAGTGCCACACTCATGCTTGACTGTCACAGATCTTCTTTCACACAATCCATCCACCTCTTTGCTGGACATCCTTGCTTCCTTTTACCTTCTTCCTGTCTGTCCCAAATCTTCATCACCATATTGTCTTCTGCTTTTCTGTACATGTGCCCAAACCACCGTAATCTGTTCTCTTTTCTGCAATTGGAGCTACTTTGGCTCCTGCTCTTATGTCGTAATTTCTTCATCTGTCCCACAGTGTGCATCCTACCACCTTTTTCAGGCACTTCATTTCCATCACCTCTAGCTTCTTCAACTGTTCTGCCTTTACTGCCCAGGTTTCTGTACTATACAGTAATACTGGTTGCACCACTGTCTTGTACACCTTACTTTTCAGCTTCTTTGACATTCTTCTGTCATAGACTACCTGATACTCTATGCCAGTTGGCTGCAGCCCCTCTGATTCTAACTTTGACCTCTTCAGACTACTCTTCTCCTCAACCACCCCTCCCAGATACTTGAAGCTGTTTACCTGTTCCACTATCTTCCCTTCTATCTCTATTCTCAGCTTCTTCTGATTTCCCCAATTTGCTGCCATTACCACTGTCTTATCTGTGCTTAGTTTCATCCCATGTGCCTTCAGATTTGCATTCCATTCTCCTATCCTTTGCTGAAGTTCTAGCTCAGAGTCTGCCTCATCTGCATACAGCAACTTTGTTGATCTGTCCCCTCCAACCTGTTTGCTAATGTAGTCCATCACCAGAATGAACAGCAGTGGGCTCAGAGCTGAACCCTGGTGCACACCCACTCCCACTGGGAACCCCCCTGTGAGGTTGAAAACTGTTGAGTCACTGGGTCCTTTCCTTGTACATAGCCTGCACTTATTCTACCAATGGTTTTGGGACTTCAAACAACCACATTACTGTCCAGATCAGCTTGGAACCTTGTCATATGCTTTCTCCATGTATAGCAATGCCCAGTCGGACTCTCTCCTCATCTCTAGCTTCTTCTCAAGTGTGTCTCAATGCAAACATCAGGTCAATTGTACTGCATCCTGATCTGAGTCTGAACTGCTCATCTCCCATCTAACATTCTACTACTATGCATATCTGTTTATCAATCACCCTCTCCATAACTTTCATGCAATGTGGTAGGAGTTTAATGCCTCTGTACTGCCTACAGTTGTGGCTGTCCCCTTTGTTCTTGTACACTGGCACATGTATGCTTATTATCCATTCATCTGGGATACATCTTTCTCTCCACACTGCTATTAGTATCCTCAGGAGCCATTTCTCCCCTATTTCACCCAGCATCTTTATCATATCTGCTGTGACCTCATCTGAGCCTGCTGCTTTCCCTGACTTCATTTTCCTTAGTGCTGTTCTTACTTCTTTTAAGGTGGGCTCTTTTTCTTCTCTCATTTTAGGCTGTTTCTGGGCCAGTAGGGCTTCTGTGGGGTTTTCTTCATTCAGAAGCTGCTGGAGATACTCCTTCCATCTGCTTTTGATGTCCTGTGGACTGGTGAGCAGGTTGTTGCTGGCATCCCTTATGAAGGCTGTCTGACTATCTTCTTTATCTTTCTGTCTTTGCCTTGCAACCTGATATAGTTTCTTTGTGCCCCTTACTGAGTCACTTTCCAGAAGTTGGTAGAGTGCCTCCGATACCCTATTCCTTGCTATTGCAAATTCTTTCTTAGCTTCTTTGTTAGCCAACCAGTAGTCCTTCCTAGCCTGGTCAGTCTTTTCTATCTCCCACTTCTTCCTGCACTCCTTCTTTCTTTTGATTACTTCCTGGACGTCTGCATTCCACCACCAGCTGTCCTTATTTACATTATTTCCATACCTGGCTTGGCCACATATCTGTTCTGTAGTCCTAACACATGCTGTTTTTAGGCGCTGCCACTCTTCTTCAACTCCACCTATTTCCTCCTCTTCTTGGAGTGCTACAGCCCTGAGTAATTCCTTGAACTGCTGTACTTTCCCTCCGGTCAATTTCCAGGTCCTCAGCCTAGTCTCTGTTGACCTTAGAGCCTTCTCTGACAACTGCTTGCAGCTGATTGTGGCCACTAGTGGTTTATGCTGTGGGCCAACTGTTTCACTGGGGATGACTTTGCAATCATGGATTGTATCCCAGTGCCTTTGCCTTACTAGGAGGAAGTCTACCTAAGTTGCATGTTGGCTGCTCTTGTATGTGATCTTGTGACTGTCTCTCTTTCTGAACCATGTGTTGGCTGCTATCAAGCCATTTGCCAGACAGAAGTCTAGAATGACTTCTCCTTCTTTATTCCTGTTTCCCCAGCCATGTGGACCCAGGCAGTCTTCATATCCTGTTCTATCTGTCTGTCCTGATATGTGCATTCAAATCACCCATCATCAACACCAATTCATGTTGTCCTGTTTTATCTAATAGGTCCTGCAACTGCTGTCTGAATGCAGTCTTTTCCTCACTATTACAACCCTGCTGTGGGGTATCGGCTGAGATTATGAATACTGTCCTATCACAGGCTGAGATTGTGAATATTGCCCTATCATAGGCTGAGATTAGGAATACTGCCCTATCATTACACTGGAGTCTGACTGCCATGAGTCTGTCATTAATTCTGATAATATCCCTCACTGACTTCTGAAGCCTCTCTCTCACCACAATTCCTACACCATTTCTAGCCTGTCCCCCAACTGAGTAGTACGGTCTGGATCCCAAGCCTAGTGGCTTTGCTGCACTGCCCTTCCATCTCATCTCTTGGATACATAGGATATTCTGCCTCTTCCATATCATCATGTCATCCACTTTCAAGCTGTGTCCTGTCAGTAAACCTACATTAAGCGTAGCAATTCTCAGTTCATGTTTGGCAGGTTGGTTGGTCTTACCTCCAGCTTTTCACTCAACAGAGATATCCCAGGTAACCCAGGCTGTGCAACTAGACACCAGCCACCAGTAGCTTATTGACCCAGGGCTGCTGTTCTTTATGGCAGGCATACACTGGCCAATAGAGGCACATATACCCCTCCCACCATTAGCAAGGGTCCCTGGCATGGGTCAGTGTAGGTCGGGTCTTCAACCCACTTATCACTGGTAACTAACCGTGCCTATTTTTGGTGACATTAGTCAACATGACCAAATCACCTAGAGCCAAAATTTACACCGTCGAGTGGCTAGCTCTGTCACGGTGTGCAGTCTGTGATCTGTGTTCTCCTATCTTGAGGATACTGCACACCACAGTAGATGCTCAAAGTGGTTGGTCTGTGCAACTCTTCCCCTATAGGGCACCATGTAGTGTCTGTGCTGCTTCCCACAGTTCCAGTCATTGGTGAGTTTGAGATGGAAACACTCATCATGCTATTCGAACATAGGAGAAATTCCAAGGAGACACAGGAGAGCAAGCAAACTCCAAACAGGCATTGGTCGGAGGAGGTCAGGATCGAACCTTATACCTTGCGCATGGGAGGCGAAGACCTAAACCATTAAGCCATCTGGTCTCTTTTTATGGCATTGCTACATAGATTATAATAGTTTGCACACTACTGGAGCTGCCATGCTGGAACCAGTACAGGTCATGCTGTGCAGGATGTGGTCTGCTCTCACCATGCATCAGACATTACCATACATGATAAGTCAAACATTGTTAGGATGATTAGTCATCATCATTTGCACATGTGACTGAACACATACCACATCATACTAACACAGGTAATAAAATAACCATCTAGGTGTCAGAACTGCTCCATCTCTTCACAGATGGTCCTCTAGGTAACAGTCCAACTGTGATGCTGTCTTCTGAACTGCAGTTAATTTTCTGATGACTTTCCCTGTTTGTACTTAATGAGATTTTCTCATCTGAGCTTTTCTGAATTACTTAATGAAGTAACTCTGCAACCAGTGCATACCTGAGTATCTCACTCCCATGCTAGTCCTTATCCTCTGCAAATGGATGACAACTGACATGTCTGTTCACACACTGGTGTGTAACCATACAGCTATGTGCTCTGCTCATAAATGGATGCATTACACACAACTTAGGAAGAGAAAAGGACTAGTTAGTCTGTGACAATATGTATATCATTTGTTGTTTTTCTTTGGGGGAAGGGGAGAAAGACCTGTGCTGCATTCCCACAGCTGCTGCCAGCTTGTGTACTGTGTCGATGGTTGCTGTATATCTGATTTCATTCTGAACATGTATTTCATTTTGATAGTTGTGCTTCTCACTGAAAGACACATCTCTATATCAGTCTTGGTATATCATGCTGATTGTTTTTGTTGTGCATTTTATACCGCTCATATTCATATTATCCTCTGGGCTAATTGCCTCTGATGTCACAGGCCAACTTTTGTCGCTTTTCCATAGTTGCCACATGTTGGTGCAATGCACTGTGATATGGATTCAAATGCATCTCATTGGCAGTATGTCTTTCCATTTATGTACTTATTTTGCTTCATAAGTTGTCACTAGCACTACTCCTTGCTCCATATCATATTGGTTCCTCTGCCTCGCTGCACTGCTAAGTTTGTTTATCATTATAACCCCCACCTTTGCACTACACATTCTGAGAATATTTATGCAAACTGCACATCTGCATATCTGCATTCTTTCCATACAATGCTTGTGTTACAGAAAAGCATATGTCACTAACTCA